>NC_090712.1:15436267-15739298 GCF_040954835.1 Lepisosteus oculatus
GCATGGAATAATAAATATTGCTTATTAATTAGGCTTAGAAGATTTTAAAAGGGTTCTGTTGCCCCATTATTGCATTATAAAGCATTTCTGTACAGCTTATTTGCCTTGAAAATTGCTATGTAATGCATTAAGTGAAATGCATAAATATACATAATTTAATTTATTACAAGGGGTTCTTCTTGCTTTTTAACTATAAAATGCCCAGATGTACCCATATAGTCTTCTAAACATAAAAAACTCATTCAAAGAAACTATAGGTGAAAAAGTCTGCTTGGGCTTTTGTTCTGTTCATCATATTTGCTTTATGCTACAACATTGTTGTAAGAACACCAGAGCACCTAGCAAAACCCCACATGAACACAGGGCACATACACAACCTCTACAAAGACAGTACCCCAGGAACTGGGCTCAGGGCTCCAGCACTATGAGGCAGCAATACTACCCACTGTGCCACTGTCTCATCTATTGGTATTCATCTGAAAAGCAAATAGCTTTTCCATGTCACAATGGACTGCTACCTGGGTCCCATTATCTTGGCATTTATCAATTACTAATTATGGAATAATAGCTTCGTTCAAAGACCGTTTATTACAAAATACAATTTACATGTATTACCACTCACAAATTTAAATGATCTCTGATTAGTCCTTGTGGACTGCAGCAAAATTAATGCAGCTATCAACTCTAAATGAATTTCCTCTGATATCTTAATTCATGCATTACATGAATATTTTAATATTTGTGTGTCAAATATTTTTTTGGGATTGTCACAATAAAAAAGCATTTTTTCTTTTAAAGAAAACCTTCACTTTTTAGTCACAATCTGCTATGGAGTTCCTAATGATCTGTGGAGCATGGAGAAATAAATTGATGCAAAACCTCACAAGCAGGGAAGAAGTACTGTATGTTTTGATCCACTATGTTGGATTCCACTGGGAGTGATTAACTATCTGTGTTATGCAAGCTCAATGTATTGTACTGTATGTATTCTGAATAACATGCCTTGTAAATATTTGTTTTACCTACCATGAGACTAAAGATCAGTAAAATCTTTTACATTGCTGATGGAAACTAAAAAAGTGCAGAGAAAAAAAATAATGGAATCAAATTGCACCTTCTTTTTAATCTGCCTTGAGAGCATTGTTACATTCAACTTTAATGGACTGCATATTGGATATATGCACAAAGACACATATAGAGTGATGAACCATACCATTTTATAAATGAATACATGACAAAATGACTTACCAGACAGACAACTGGCCAATTGTGTGGACTAAATAATTCAGTCTATTGTGATGCCGTGTAGGGCGGCACACACTTAGGGGCGTTGATCCAGATTGACGAGCGGTGTCACCATGTCATTTTCAGAGCAAATTTTCTGCTCTGCAATTTGAGCTAATTCCCCTATTGCAAAAGTAGTGTTTTACAGTATATGGCCTCCTTCTTGGGAATTCACTAGATTTGAGGTATCCAGCCTTATTTATACTAACTGGACTGAGGATTTCAGAGTCCCACAACCAATCCCAGAGACCAGTCCACCCATTTTAAACTGTCCTTGGTGGAATGCTGTACCATTTTAAATGCATCAGCACTAGCTTTTGTGACCCCCTCCAAGGTCATGGACACAGGAACACTGAATATATGAATCCTCATCTCAAAGCAACTATAAGTGAGAAAACTGACTATTTGGGCTTTTGTCCTGAACAGTACAGAATTTTGCAATTACATTTTTCTTCTGAATTTCAAGGAGATGCCTTGGAAAACTTTCCAATCCCTTTTAAATGATGTCACATTACAGTATGTTAAATTATAAATTGTATAAACCTTTTTAGTGTAGATCATTTTAATCAAGCCTGGAATGTTCAAATTCAGTATGTTTATGTGTGAAAAGTAAAGGTCTCCAAAAATTGCAAATAAAAAAAAACAAAATACTTTATATACTTATTAATCATATAATCATGAAAGTCATACTGTTGCAAAGCACTGTACATGCAGTTCTGAAAAGACGCACTGAGTTTGACCTACGAGAGCTGTGGTAACCTACTGGGTATTCATTTTTTGAATTAATGTCTGTGAAGTACTTTAAGTGCTGGATGATACTTTAGGAAAAATGCTCTGTATCAAATTTCAAAAGCCATCAGAAGTGTTCAATTAACACATACTGCTGTTTTTACAATCACAGATGTGCTGTGAGTACAATACACAGTAGATTTGAACATGTACATGACTTGTAGGGACTGTACAAGTGTCAGAAAATGACACTTCAATTTCATAATTCATTTTATTATTAGATGTAGAAAAAGTCCAATCCAACCTATACATGATTCATTTTCTATTTCATACATTAATGGGGTTTAAAAGGGAATAATGGTAATCTTCCTTTATTGATCGGTATAAATCCATGTTAAAGAAATATAGCATCCTACAAAGAACCACTGATTTTTTTAAGAGCAAGTAGTCACTATGAATTATGGTTATGAGAATATTAATTAGCCCCAACTGTTGCAGAATTCCAGGAAGCAGAACCATCTAAAGAAACATTTAATGCCACTTTGCAGATATAAAGTCAAAGTTAGCAGGACAGCTGTTTTGCTATATACTGTATATGTAAATGCATTTCCCAGCACTGTGAAATAAAAAATACAAAAGAGAGGAGGCCATTCAGCCCATCAAACTAATACGTATTCTAATTAATGTTAGCTAGTGCTGAACAGTCTCATTCCCATAATAACAGAACACTTACCTCAAGTCATGCGATTTCCCAAACCCTCCAGGTGCTCAGTGTTAGGTATGTGAATGGAGTTAAAATTCCCTAAATTTGTTATTTAAGAATTAGAATAACCATTCAAAAGTTATTTTAACCAGTGCAAGTACATAAAAAGACAGAAGCAAACCCAGTATGCATAATGAAGATCACATGTGTTATCAACAAGATTGAAGGTGGCCTCTCAGAGCTATTCAGTTGCACAGAGATTGAGATGTTCTAACCAGTGACCATGAGACATTCCAGGAAGAAATAAAACGCAGATCAGCATGCCCAGAGACTTTTCAGTGGTAACATGTTGACAACTGAGAGACAAATTTCTGTGGGCCAAACTCTTACAGAGTGGTAGAATGTTGTATTCACAGATGAATGCAGTTTTGACCTTGACAAAAGACTTGTCATGGTGAGCATTAGGCAGACTGTTGCATTGTGGGGCTATGGAAGTGTGGTGATGTGAGGAAGGTTACCATATCTCCTTTAACACATGAATGCCTTTGGTGCACATTGAGGGCAGCCTCACTGCTCAGTGACCTATTGATGAAGTCTTTGACCTGGTAATTTTCCAGTTCCAGCAAACCAGTCTGGAAGTGTCTGTTATACTGTACAGCAAACAAGTACAAGACCATACTGTACTAGAATTACAATGGTGTGACATCAAGTAAGCAATATCAAGGTCTTGCTATAGCCATCTCTTGACCAGAGGCAAATAGAACAGCGTAGGGAGGAGCTCGTCAATGCCCTCAACAGGAATCAACCACACATGACCATACGTTGCCAGCTGGCTGTAGCTACATGAGTGGCACAACATCCTACAGCAATGTATCCAGAGGCTGATCAGATCTATGCATCAACGTGCCAGGAATGTATTAATGCTTGGGGGTTTATAAAATTAAATAAATACTCTTTGCGATATTTTCTTTTTGAATGCATGTCATGTCTCATACTGAAAACATACTATGTTTCACGATCACAAAAAGTTTCTATGCCTGTTCCTGTTCCCCTCCCCGGTTCCAACCCGGTTCCTGTTTATTTATTCCTGCGTTTTGGATGGATCACCTGGCCGTGGACTTTTGGCCGTTTCGTGGATTCGCCTATGGACTTATTCTTCGGATTGTTTGCATCGGCCACACCTTCCCTGTTCGCCAGCTCACCAAGGACACGCCCCCGTCTCAATTCCCGTCTCCTGCATGACCTTTTCCCTTGTGTTTTCTCACTTTACCCCGGATTGTGTCGTCTGCATAGGGTCCAGAAAGAACTGTACCTGACACTATGGTTCTTTCACCTGTAGTTTGGTGATTGTGTTGACTATATTGGATTAAATCTGTAAGGACAGAATGTGTAGTTCCTTTTATGGAAAAGTAAAAATAAAATTAGAAAAAAATAAATATAATTTAAAGTTTTAGTAGTAAAATCTTTCTTAAATGAAATTGTTATACTGTGCATTTACAGTCGAGTATGTTTCGTTTTTACTTTGCAAAGTAGCCATGTTTTTACTTGCAAGTCCATTTAGTCTGATTAAGTAAATCACAAGGCATCCAATTAATCTAGCTCAGTTCTAAGTTTGCTTTGCATCATGATTCTTATACTTTTTTTATAATAAGAAACTAATATTAGCATTAGCAAACATATTAACAATTGTTTAGTTCCTGCTAGGGCTACTAGATTGGGATGACTGCTAATTTCCTGGCTGATGAACAATATCAGCTGTTCTATAAGGATGTGCCTTAGTGCCAATTCCTCCTTTTATTCCAGTCTTATTGAGGAGTGTCTTACAGGCCTTTAACACGTCTTCCATAAAATGCTAGTCTGCAATGCAAGTCTTCTTCTGCCCTCTGTTCAGCAATGTGTCACATTCATGTAATTTTCACAATTTTAATAATAATTTGCTCACCTCACAGTAATCAAATCAACTATGCTTATTCCTGCTCTCACAGGCTTGAGGTTTTCTCATTTTACAGCTGTGGAAGCTACTTGCCAACTAGCTATGCTTTAGATCCTATTCCAACTTAAATCTAGGTTTTCTGCTCTTTGTCTGTTTGTTACTAACCTCATCAATGAGTGCATGAAATCTGGACTGTTAAATAAAATCTTGCAGCTGTTAGCTTAAGGCCTGCCTCTATCATAACTAGTAAACTATTGCATACCCTATATTATTAAATAATTATCCTAATTATGATCCCCCTTTTCTTAAAAAGATTCTGGATAATATGATTATGGCTTAACTGTATCTTATCTTGCATCTTATGTGCCATTTGAGCCATTCAAGACAAAGTTTAGACAAAGTCATAATATTGATGCAGTGCTTAAAGATGTTAATGATTAGCTGATTTCTGATACTGAGACACTTAATATTCTTCTACTGGAATGATGTTCAGTTTTTTAAAGAGTCGTCATGGCATTTTACCAAATCACATGTAAAATTTAAAAATGATTGGTATTCACTCTATCTGTTCATCCGTTTGGTCTTTGTTGGGTGATAGGGGCCATTTTGGAAATCTTGGCAGCTTTAAATCTGATGATGTCAGAGGTATTTTGGATATTTCACGTGGTTCTGTGCTGGGATCTTTATTATATTCGAACAAACTGTACAAATTGCTTTGTGACATATAGTATTTTGCTACATGGACTTGGGTTTACCTATATACTGCAGAGACTCAGACATCAAATACTACTGCTGCTTCTGGATTTTACAGCTGCCAATCTGATATTAAAGATAAAGATGTAACTGAGCTTTTTTAAGCTAAACTGTGATAAGACTGAGGTTATGCTTACTGGCTCACATCAACTACACGAAATAGGTGATTTCAGGCCATTGTTGACAATGCTTTAAATGAAACCATTGGTTGAAGCTAGAACCCTCAGCGATATTTCAGACCCTGTATAGTAATCTGATGTTCATGTTGAAAAAGACTCAAGGGTATCTTTATTTCTTCTTCTGTGTAAATTTACTCTCTTATGGACCTGGCTCTGTCTATCTCATGTTAAAAAGTTGCTAGGTACTGTATACAGTTGATGTTCAATCCAAATTATTATATTTTTGAATTATAATCCAAAATTACACTACTGTAGTACAGGAAGTCTGGTTAGCAACCAGTACAGTACTGTACTGCAACATATACAGTACAGCACACAATAGAACAAAAAGGTGTTTAAGCCCCTTACTGTACTATGCTTTATTGTAGGCTCTTTATTTTTAACACACTTAAAAAAAGCCATTTAGCACAATGATAGTAGGAACTTTAAACCTGCCTAAACTGTAATAAAATTCTCTGCTTATCTCACCATTTTTATATCTGTTAAGGCTCAAGAAGAATTAAAGGACTTGGCCTCATCCTTTGAAGAATTTGATACAGTATGTTGTTAGACATTTATCCCAGAATCATTGATGGCTTTATACAAAATAGTGCTAAATTACCTTCATTTCTCATATTCTTTGCAAATCTTTGGAATCCATGAAATACAGTAGTTATAAGGGTAATATGTCCCTTCAGAAGCTGAAAATTAGGTTAATTTGAGATTTATCACCTTTACAACATGAACATAAATCACAGAAATAATCAGGAATTGTCAGCCTGCATTACAACCTTCTCTTGTTTTCTATAATGTGTCAACTCAGCAGAAAAGCTATGTGAAGCATATCGAAGGCCATAAAAGCTGAAAAAAATGATACTTTACGCCTACTTTAACTGAAGCTGTACATCTGACCTTTCTACATCATTTCTAATCCCAGGCCAGGAGAAAACCACTTAGCAACCTGCTGTTTTTTCTCATTCGCAACATTTCTTTACTGTGTCCTCTGCACAGGTTTTGGGACTGGCCTGCTGCTCGGGGACTGAAAAGGCAGTGTCAGTGAGCTTGTTTATATTTCACATTTTCTGATAAATTCCATCTGACACAATTAGTGCTGCTCACGGTCAGTTTAACTTTAAGCTTCCTGGTTGCATAGAAAGAGCATAACATCCGATATTAATTGAAATTTACGTTTAACTTAATTTAACTTACAATTAAGGTCTTTCATTTTAAACCTGCATATGTGTTGCAAGGCCATGTCTGAAAACCTGATACTGTACATCTAAGAATGCTTTAGTTGGTACATTGTCATGGGCTCCAAAGCACATTGTTTTTCATTATTGCTGAACACCTTTAGGTATAAATTCTAGTTTTTCTCATTGATTTTACTTGTTTTCATATGAATTCTGTTGTGCGCCCTTCCTGGTAATGCAATAATGAATATATTGGCTGAGCACCTATCCCATCAGCAGGAGGACTGAATTTCCTGGGGGAACATCCTGGTCCATGTACAGTAGTTGGTGCAGTGCAGAGTTTTATGGTGCATCATGATCAAGTTAAAAAGCAATGTTTAGGGATAAGTCTGCGTGTCACCATGGTTATAATAATTGTGCTCACATTAGGCATAAATTATAACATTTCATTGTGACTAAACCCCAATGAAAAGTATGCACATTCTACTGCGCTGCAAACACTAAACCCAAACCTACAGCCGAGCCTTCGATAACGTCTGAATGCCGTCATTGCACAATATAATACAGTAGATAGTTCACACATTCAAATGATCATTGATATCTCATAATTATGCGATCATTTTCTGTCTCATAATAACAACATATTGCAATTTCCTATCTCATAATTATACGATTATTCACTATCTTGTAAAAATGACAGTTTCTTATGAGGAAATTATGAGAATTGTCTCGTAATTATGAGATACCGCATTAAATACTTTTTTTTCTTGAAGGCGGCAGTGCACTTCCATAAAAAACAAATCTGACTGATAAAATCAGCAATTAACACTACCACCAATACTATTGTTGAACACTTGGAATAGTGTTATATCATGTATTGAATCTTTTAGGGTTCCCAGTGATGTCTTGTGTTCCAGTTGTCTACGATAATGATAGTCCAATTGCCAATTGTCATGTGATTAACTATTTTTCGTATTTTCACCACAGATTTGACCTTAGTTTCATTGCAACTGAACCTGCTTTTATTTTTTGCATTTAATACAGAATTAAGTAATTTCAAAAAAATATTTCCACCTCAGAGCATACCATATCACATTCACATTTGTAAAATAAAGTATGTAAGCTGTGCCCAAAGGAAGAATTATCCATGTTGCTTTATATCAGATTTCTGTCCAGATTGGTGTTCATCGATCGCAGGTTTTCAGATTGGGAGTGACACTCACTCTGACAGCCACTTGCAAAAGTATCAGAATTCCATCTCTATAAATAGAATTCTGCTCTGAAGGGAATGGAAAGATTTTCATTTGGTTTCGGGCTTAACATTTTACCGGCACGTGCTGATTTTAGCTGACAGGGGTAAAGAGATAGGAATTTTGCTAACCTCACTCTGACCTCCTGGATGGACCTTGGGCTTCCCAGCTAACCTTGAAACCACCAATGCGACCCATACAACTGACTTGAGTGATAAACAATCAAGATTATTTCACATTACAATGTTTCAGCTCACCGTGACATTCCAATTTTGACTGCAATTGAATTTGTAAGTATCTGTAGTATTTATGAGGACATTTACGAATGGCACGGATTTATTGTGTGAAATAATACTGGCCTGCTATTGCCTTCAAGGACCGCATTTCATATATCACTTTACTGAATGAAATATCAGCACCATACTAATAAAATAGCATAAGTCTTAAGATATTCGTTCCGCTCTCGTTAAGGGAACTCCTATTTAAAATGCATAGACTTCCTTGCAGCCTTTTCTTTAAGGTTCCCATTCCTAGTAGTTTTTTTATTGCGTTACAGTGTCCATTATACGCCAGTAAGATATCACGGTTTCCGCTGTTTTTATAACACACTGTTTCCGCATTTTTATTATGTATTGCATAATTGCTTGTTTCTCACATCTTCTCTTCATTAATTGAATTGGTAGATCTGTGTGCCCCTGTTTAGAACCGTGTCGTCACAGGCATTTGTACAGATGTGCGTGAGAGGGAAAGGGAGACAAGTGGCCTGGACGCTGAGGTGATGAGCATTTCACTGGTTTCTGAAAGTTAAGTAAACATGGAATTATTTTCCATTTTTGGCTCTGGAAGTTGTTTAAGCTACTGTTCTCTCCCCTGTGGAGCTGTATTCCTCTGTTTGAATTTGTTTTTTTGTGCACGACGTTTCTTATTAATACAGAAGGGACGAGGCTGCCCAGACTCCCCCTTTGGATGCAAGGACTGAGCGAGGGAGCTGCTGCAGGGGTGTAGATGGGGTGGCGGGAGGGGTAGGAGAGCGATCGATTACAGGAAGGCCTGGGTGCAAGATTTCTATACTCAGGTGCGTGGAAGTGTGTGAGATTAGTATCTACTCCTCTTCCTGAATTTCTGTTAGAATTTTTATAATGACATTAATTAGTGTCTTGAAGCCATTTCCACAAGCGTAAGAAGTACAACTCACAGGAGCAATCCATCCATATATAAAAGCGTAGAAAGGTTAACCTAAAACTGTGTAGTTTCACCGCGCAATGTTTGACAATTGGTATTTATTTTCCATGTAAAAACTTAAGAGTAATTAAATATGACAGTCCTGGTTCTCGATGTAGGCATTCTCAGAGGGCATTTGGAGAATGGAGCCAGTCAGGTGCCGCTGTGAAAGTACTTTTTCAATTAAAGCTTTTCAGTATTCAAACCACTTCAGCCAGAGATAATTAATAGTACCTGATTTCTAATGTAAACTCTGGGGAATAACTGGCACACAAAAAGAATCAAGGGGCAAGCATTGAAATTCAGGCCCAAATCCAGGTGAGATCAGGTGCATAATTGTTCTGGATAGTGAAAATACATAAAGAGGTTTTAATGGGGCATAGATATTTGTACTCATGTCTGTGCATGACATCTCATACATACTTTTTAAGATGCTGCAGATAGTCAAAATAATGCTATTTTCATTTTAAAGCAAAAAGTTAACAGTTGTTCAATGGTTTAAAAGGCAAATGTGGAAAAGGAGTGAAGATTATATTTCAGATATATTCTAAACTTTTAGTTTTGCACTGCATGTATACATTGTCTTTAAATTCTGGGCTGCAAATGGCATTGATAATTGCTTTATAATTGAAGAATATTTAAGGTATTCATTGGAGGTTAATAACAAAATTCTAATCCTGACCACAGCCTAATTTATAATCCTAAACGCCTCCTTATTTATAGGTTTCAGTATAACAACTTGTACTGTATGACAAATAATATTAACTGAGACTTTCTAAAGTCTTATCACATACCTTAACTTACAAGAAAATGATTTGCAAGAAAAGCTCATTAAAGCTGTGAATAATTGACTGTATTATATGGAAATGTTAAATGCCTGTCATTTCTCTGCAACTTTTTAATTATATAATGACATAAATAAAAAAGGATAAAAATGTTTAGCAAATCAAACACGTAGTCTTTGCTAAACATGTCTAATCATAATGTTGTGGCCAAGTTCTGGCAGATAAAGCTGTTGGAAAGTGAGACTCTGGGACCCTCTCACCTATTTACATACTGTAAGAGCATACCACGGACTGCAGAGGACTGCACAATTGCTGCCTGATTATTGATCTCTTCACACTGTTGTGTTCATTATTGTGTGCATCTTGCACTGTTTGCATTCTTTTGCTCCCCACCCTGGGTTAGCAGGCTGTTTCAGAAAGTGACTATTGTCTGGGTGAATGTACGTGGCTGTATGCTTCATGGTTCATTGTCACTGGCAGAGAGACCGAGCGAAACCAGCTGGGGGATCACTGCGCTGACTTTGTCTATGGCTTTGAAGATTTTGAGAACTTTCATAAGGTCTATGCAGGATGGCCATACAGTTCTGATACATGGTGGTCTTCCACCACAATATTGAACACTGTCAGGCCTGTGCTATTTGTAGGGTACAGAAAGTATTTGGTAGAAGGGCTCTGCAGCATTATGAGATGGGGGTGTAAGAGCACAGAACAGGAATTCCAATTCCATGCGATTGTATTCTCTTTTCCGACGTTTATACAATTCTGAGGAACAAACAAGGCAAACAGAATGTTAGAAAATATTTAAAGTGTAGATTTTAATTTATGGATGTTATGTTTAAATTGTACAATATCACCTGATTTAGAATAGCTTCTGCAGTTTTGTTCTTCACACTGCAAAAGAGATATTGCATCCGTAGAATCAGAACAAAGAATAGCAACCAGATACAGTACTGTACATTTCCTAGTTCAAAAGAATGGCCAACTCTCGCAGGCTAAAATACCAAATCTTTCTAACCTTGGACAGACAAGACTATCAATTAAACCTGATTTAAATATTCAGATCCTTCAAGGCTTTTGACAAAATCCTTTGACTGAGGACACATACTGTATGGAAAGTACGAGTAAGTGATATAAAAAATGAGAACAGGAGGCACTACCATGCTTTCAGAGCTCTTTTTGTAGCAAATAAACAAACTACCCTGTCATATTGAAGCCAGTATTATCAGTTCTTTGGCTCTCTGAAGAAATGGCTGAAGGATTTGCTTACATCAGTGAGCTACTAGCAACCAAAATATTTGTTCTTGAGTACTAATTAGTGTGCAGCTGCAGAGTCTTGTGATCATGCACTTCATAAATTTAATAGTTTGAAATCTAACTTTTATTTAATAACATTTAAAATATAGTGGGCAAGAAAACATTGATTTTCTGAACAGTTTATTTGGCCAGCTCCCTTCAGTGTCATTCAGGGCTATTAGACCCAATACAGGCTCTCATATGAGTTAGAGCTGAAAGAAAGAGTGGAAAACAACATTCATCACATCTGGGATCACATTACCTCTGCCAGCAGAATGGCCTTTTTTATTCAAATTCTGCTTGCTTATGCTTTTTGCTTGATAAAACATTAACATGCAAACATCTTAGAGCTCTCTCCTTAATGAAATATGCCATAAACCTGTTTCCCTCTATTGATTCATGGGAATGGATTAAACCTTGAAGCTTTTTTAGAGAAAATATTCTGTACATTGAGAAAAGTTGGTAAATGACCAATATTCCAGAATAAAAGCTGTTTGCTATTTTCTAGTTGCTATAGTGGAGGTTTTTGTTTTCTGATGAAATGAGCACAGAACCTCCAGTCTGTACAAGGCTGGTTCAATAAACTTTAGACCTAATAAAAACCCTGATAAAGAAAGCAGTAGAAGACGCCATTGCTGTCCCATCTGTTATTAGTCCAAATTCATAGATCATTTTGTTTGATATCAATGCTTAGCCCTTGATGGTAAGTTGACCCTAATGGATTGCCAAAACCAAAAACAATAAATCAAAAACAAACATTGAACATTTGACACGGAATCACTTGAAATTGGAATTTGTAAATTTCCTTGGGTTCTGAGTTTTTTTGTATAAAAAAATAGTTTATTTAATACTTTGCACAGTAGTGTCATACATTTTTACATTACAGTGGCAGTGCCTTTGTCTGCTCTTCAATGATACCAAATTAATTTTCATGAAGGTATTTCAGTAGCAAGGAGTGCAGTTACAGTACATAGTAAAAGAAAATGACACAGAGTTATAAAGTACAGTGGACCGTGCAAACAAGGATGCATGATCTGTGTCATAAAGTACATCATAACAATCCATCTCGGAGGTGTGTCCAAAGTCTGATTCATCACTTTCCTACACTGCTCAAAACTCATTAGCTCTCCAGGGGGAAGTGCAGAATATGAACGTGCTACCTCATTGAAGACATTCTCAGCCCCTCCAAAGGCTGAAAAAATTTTGTGACCTGAATTAAAATAAAAATGTAAACTATCTTACAAATAAAAAATCTAAACCCCAGCACAATTGTGTTTAATTTTTTAATTCATTGGACCGTAGATCTTTGTTAATTTTGATTAAGATGCTGAAGTTCATGTCAGATCTTTTATAAATACATTTTTGAGTTTATTTCAAACCCATTCAGGGAGGAATTCGCAAATATTTCTTTACACCGGGGCTCACAGCAACAGCCTCTGCACTGCATGAGGATGAACATGGACTGACATGATGTACCATCTATTGAGCCATTTCCTGACATGCTGAAAACCCCACAGAGAGTGGAGTGGCCGGAGAGTTGGCTCTCATGGGAGTAGCACATCTCTAATTGACATCACTGTAAACTTGCAGGTTAAAGTCATCGATAAGCTTACAGTAGTCCTGTAAAAAATCAAGACCACTCTGAGTAACCCCAACCCCATCCTACAAACTGTCCTTCAAGTGTTTTCTACTGCATGGGGAATCATAGTCAGAGTTACCTATTGGCATGAACCAGCCAGCCTTAAACTCACAACATCTGTTCATAAACCTCACAGGGACTTTTAGCAAGCACCTTTACTGGCTGAGCCACTTGGCACCCTGCATGAGTTCCCTTTCTAAATTGCCTAGTGTTTTTAACTGGTGAGCAGGACAAAGATAAACTACTGTATAAGAGACTGCTTACTTTCCTTAATACTTATTTTTAGTCATGCAGCTTTGTAACTGTCCCTAGTATGGGAATATTTTAACGAGGTGTTGGAGAAGCACAGAAAGGAATGCAGCAATCCCTAGAACTCTACCATAGGGGGGTTAAGTAAGATGCTGGTCATGTGACATGCTTGACTCAGTATGAATTAATCAATGTTTAATTTCTTGATGAAAAATCATGTTAATTATTAATGACTCAGAACAGGTTTCAAAGACAAATTCGAAGAGGACCAAGAGAAGGTCAAGCTAGACACCAGAAATAATTAAAATAAACATGATGTTTTGTTTTATATTCTGACAACCATTCAACATTTCTTTCAAAACAGACTTCTGCTCCACCTGTGTAAACTCTGTCCTCTTCTTATCTGAAAAATACTGTTTGGAATATTGGTATTTTTGCATGTGTTAGGTTTGTGTTAATGTGCATGATTCCCTTCACTGGGCTCTCTTTTAACAAGTATTTTGAAACCAACAAAAATAAATGCTGCATGAGTTACACATTAAAGTAATGCTACAGAACATACTGTATGCATTCTTAGTACAGTGTTGTAACAATACTGGTACAGGTGTGACTGTCTGAGGACTTATTTCATACTGCAACCATATTTATGACCCACCTATTAACATAATGTATATTATATTAACACAGGCTTAGTGGGGATTGGAGGGGGGTCAATTAAAAAGAAAATCTGGAACTGTTCACTGTTAGAATCTAATCAGCTTGTCTACATTCCTGCTGCTGTTCCCTCAGAGATTATCATAATTTAATGTCTTATTGATTCATAGTTTGTGTGATGTTCGTATATAATTCAATTTAAACCATAGTGTGATGTTAATGTGAACACCCAGCTCCATTTGTCAAGGAGAATTAGAATGGGTTTAAGTCTCCAAAATACCCCAAGAGTGACAGAAATAGAGAAATTACCAAATGAGGTGACACTTTCCAATTTCCAACAGCAGTCAGGATGATGTGAAAGGAAAAAAAAGAAGCAAAACAAATAGAGAAAAGAACAACTGCCTCTTTGATTCCTGAATGTTGACTCATATAAATTAAAGTTCAAACAAAATATGTCAAATGCATTTAGAAAAGGCCTATTGAGCAATGGTATTGGATTTGACATATGAGCAAGTCAATCATTTTTACAGTCAAGCCTGTCAAGAAAAGCTTTTTACTTTGAAGAACACAACTGATATTTTTTTAAGAATACAAAGAGAACCTTTAAAATCTGCTCTTATGAACCACATCACCACATGAATCTCTGTGTACCCTGAGTTTATATTATGAATGATTTTGCCATTTTAATTATTTATATTTAAGGTCCTCCATAACTCACACAGTTGTCCATTCAATTAATAAACTTATGATTTTTTAGATGTAAAATGCCTTTTCTGCTAATGAATAAATACAGCAGACTGTTGATCCTGTCTACAGTATGTAAAGCTTCTAATTAATTTTTCACCACTTTGACTTCTAAAGTAATTACTGTATTGAACATTTGGGGTAATTGATTCAAAGTGAAGAAGTGGATTGAAACCTTACTTAAGAGATTGTACTTACACAATAGCTCATACAGTATGTTAACTACAATGCCTTGCAGAAGTATTCATTCCCTTTTAACATCCAGTTTTTCTTAATAATAAATGTAAACGCATTTTTAAAGTGAATATTTTACTCAAAATGCGAATTCTCAAATTGAACACTTGTGGATGAAATAAATTTGTGAGTAGAAAGAAAAATGTTGATTAAGAAAGTATTCACCCCCTAGAGTTAATACTTGGTGGAAGCTCATTTTGCAAAAATTACAGCTGTCAATCTTTTTGTATACGTCTCTACCAACTTTACACACTGGGATGTTGCAATTGTTGCCCATTTGTTTGCAAACGTATTTGAGCTCTATTAAATAGGTTGGGGGTGGGGGTCGTTAATGGACTGCTATTTTCAAGTCATGCCAGATTTTCTATTGGATTCTTGTTAATTCAATAACAAAATCATTAATAGGCATTATAATACTAAGTATTTTAAGGTACTGCAACCTAGGTAGGAAATTTAGATTCTTCCTGTTCTGTTAACCAACAGAATTCAAAACGTCCTTGAACATGTTCATGTTCTACAAACAGAAGAACGTTTTTGAAAAAGAGTGTTTTGTTAAAATCCCTCAAGACAGAATCCAGCTGCTAAGAGGAGACCCTTCATTCCTGCACAGAACCAAACTAGATCCTCCTGGCCAGCTGCAGCATCTGGATGTCTGGTCCTAATTTACTGAGGAGTGTTGATCTTTACACATTAAGGAGATATAGTGATTTTACCTTCTTAGGCCACTGAGGAATCCTGTTTTTCCTGTGTAACAATCATGGGGGCTAAAATTGTTACATAATCAATAGATTTTGAAATGAACTCTGACCTTGGAGGCCCAAGGTCCTCTTGAATTAAAACTACTGTCCTTCACATAGCAGCAAGGTCCTTGCAACATCTCTGGTTGAGTTGTCACAACACATTACTCAAATACTCTCTAAGCAACCATTTCAATGAATAGATAAAATTATTTACAATGCACACCAGAATGGTCAGATGACTCTTTTTACTATCATGGTAACTATGTTTCTTACAAGCACCACTAAGAAACAGAGTCCAGTGGTACATCCTACCGTCCAGGAGAATTTATTAATCACCATTGTAGAAGAGAAATGAGCACTTCTTACTGAGCACAAGTAATTCATAAAATTAAACGATAACAAAGATTTTAGGAATGACGTGAGACAAAGAATATGGGTACTTCTCCAGCTTATTCTCATGAATTAAATTTGCAGAAAGTATCTCATTAGAAAAGAGGGCCTTATCTCTGTGCACTAATGTACTTTGAAGGTCGACCGTGAAGACATTTACAGTAGAGATACCATAAACAATTAAGAGCAACTTACTTTCCTTGTTATTTCTTGTACATTTACTTCTAAAATCTTCTACTTCAAGGGTCCTGAGGTCCTCAACCAGTAAGTACTGATTTACTTGGGTTTGGACTCTATCGTCCAAGTGTTGCCAATGTGAATTAAGGCTACACCCTTATCTGCCTGCGATTGGGATTCCTGAAGGGCAATAGCAAAGTACAATTGATAAAGCAGCCCCGGAGCTTTGATTCTGCTAGTTTCTAACTTTCCTGCAAAGCACTGTGAAGCTTGCAGAATGTCAAATGATGAATGACTCTTACAGGCAGGTGTTTCAGAGGAATGCATTCACAGAACCACAGTCTCCCCACGCAGTACAGTAATTATTGCTGTAGGATGAGAGGATATCAGTCGGTAATACCAAATTGGGTAGTCTAAAATAGAAACTGGCAATTACAAATTTCTTTGTGTACGGTAGAATTGTCCACTAGTCACAACCATACAGAAGCTTCTCTACAATAGAAGGATAATTATTCGATTTCTGATGTACAGTACAAGATAATTTTATTTATTCAAGTGGATATTACACACATTACAAATTTCATTATGGATGAAGTTAGGAACACAGGTTTTTGTAAAACTAAGATTGGTTTGAGAAAGTCAATATTCCTGCTGTTACTCTTGGTGGTGTTATATTGAAATGCAGAAGCATACATTGTGAAAAATTATGAACAGAATGGGAATTATGTCCTGACTTCGCAAAGAAACTTTTGTGGATTAACTGAATGTTCTACATGAAACCTTTCAAACCTGAGTAGAAACTACATCTCAACATTAATAATACATGGACTTTAGTTCAGCTTTCCAGTCAATTTGTTTGCCTGAATTTAAAAGGTCTTCAACAATCTTCCCAAAGCTTTCAGTGCCATGACCTCGAAAGGTTCATTTCTCCTGACCTATCTGTGCAAGTCATACACTTTAGCTCAAAGGGCATTAGATCATTGTCCTGACAGCTTTAGATTACTTCTGCTCCACAAACTGCAATATTTTTATAGGTTACCACCTATAGAGGCAACCAGTGATCTCCTTTATGTTGTCTTGAGGGCTGTAGAATTGTGGTATGTGCAATTTATTCAAGCTGTAAAATACGATAGAAATACAGTACTTCTAAAATTCTCTCCATAATTGTAACATTGCAATTAATCCAATATGAAAAATGAATTCATTTCCACAGAAAATGCTGAAGACTGTGAAAAGTGAATTTAAATCAGATGTACTTTTTCTCCCTCTGACCTAGGATCACTTCTTATCTCTCTGCTGTGCTTAGGACAGATCTACCACGCTGTGTGGGACAGGCGTTTCAATTAATGAACTATCAGTTACACTTAAATTATCATCCTATTCATTCTGCTCTTCTGTTCTTTCTCACAGCTGACCCCAGTGACCCCACCCGCAAGTTCACCTGATCTTTCTCTTTTGAAGCCTAATCCCAATAATCTGTCAGATTTTCCTAGAGGGATCTGTACTTTGCATATTTCTTTCTGGGAACAAAATCTGTGCAGCTTCTGAAGATATATACACTTGATCTTAGCACAGAGTAGACAGTTGAATTTACTTATACTGTAGCATGGGTTGCCCATCCATGCACCATCTGTCCTTCTCTAACCTTTGATAAGGCAAAATTGCAGCACCTCTACTAAATTAATATATTGCAATTGTAGCAAACACCTAAATCGTAAAGCATATTGAAATCAATATAAAAACAGTCAAATAACCTTGTAAATGTCCTTTGGATCACACATTGCAACTATAGCTTTATAAAGAAAACTCTAACAGCTTGTCTGAGATCAGGTGTGCCTCATTAGCCACTTGACTACAGTGCACATGAATGGCTTTAACTGCCCCTCATCATATTTTTCACTTTGCAGTTTTATGACCTTTTCAATGAGGTGCACAGTGTCGTTTGGAGGAATGTGCGTCTTAGCCATGTTCCTTTGCTCCTTTCAGGAAGAAATATTGTCAATGAATTAAAAGACTAGATCCAGGATAGGTATCTCCAGTTCTCAATGGCCAGATGGTCGCTTGGTTTTTATTGTACTTGTGATCTTAATTGCTTAATTGAACTTATTTGAATAGCAATGATTATCCACTTTTTTTAGGTCTCCTTTTATTAAACAACAATTACTTGTAAAAATATGCCCTTACGGGATACAGTTTACCATTCCAGTGTTATGACATATTTATAGCATAGCTTTAACACATCTTTAATCCTTTTTAAAAAACACTAAAGAGGTCAATTACAAGACAATTACAGGTATTAAGTTGTTCTTTTTTGGTAGTTTCCTCAAATTATTCCAGAAATGTGTAAAAATGTGTTGAAACAATATAAAGACTCTGCAAAGGGAGATATTTAAGCAACAAGTGTCCTAAAAATTCTAAATATTACTTGGCTACCCCATATTTATTGTCATGTTTGTTTATTGCTCTGTATTATGAATTGTATGTTATTGTGCTTTGTTGTACTGTCATTATTTACTATTTACTGTTTTGTAATGCATTGTGCAGATTGTGTGAAAGTGTTATCTATTGTACAGTGCACTTCCTGAGACAACAATGCAAACACAAATCCTGATGCAAGTACAAATACAGATGGCAAATAAACACCTCTCTCTCCTGTTTGTCTGCTAAACTCAACAACCTGTTCTGTTAATGCCTCCTTTGTCTAGCATGTCAGTGTTAACTTGAACACTACTGAAGATGATCATTTTTGTACAGTTAGAAACAGTTTGACCAAGCCCTGATACTTTTTTCTATGTGCTCTTCATGATTTTTTTTCATTCGAAATAGAATTATTCATATTCATACTTTCCTCTTTTTTAAAAACATGCTTGCCATTCATGCTGTCAAGCCTGTTGATTTTTCCCATTAAAGTGATGTCATCTCCTGCAGGGATTTTTTCTCTTGCTCCTCATCTTAAATTAAAGTGACATACAAAATAACCTAGGTTTAAAAATTAATGTTTTATCTTTTCAAGATGTCCTGCTGTTAATTGCTACATATAAGATTACCACTGAATAAAGTCACATCATGCATTCTATTACCATTAACTGCAGCACATATGGTATGGTAGCAAAATGTTACACAGAGACTTATAAATCATTAAATTGGTGAATTATAGTATTTGTGTACTTTCACTTTGCTTCCACTATAGTTTTTACTTTCACGGTGCTTTACTTTCACAATAACAATACAAGGTGTATTAGAATATTTCTCCAGATTCATCTTTTAAGGCATATAATAGTAGACTGTGGTTTGTGCATATTAAAATGACTAAGCCACTGTGTTTATTCCTTATAAATATCTATACCGGTAACTGAGTGTATTTTATGTAGGTTAGTGTCCTAAAGCAAAGAGAAGACATGTTAAACCATCAAGTCATTAAAATGTCATTGAGACCTAACCACAGCAGAGCTACAGATACCGAAGATTGGTGAGTTTTGTGGACTTTGCGTTAAGCAGGTGAAGCTTCTTCAGCACAGTACCAACCAACAGTCTCCCATACTTAGAGAGAAGTTAGGATTTTTCCAATAGAATTAGCATTCTAGATCATAAAGTATCTTTTCTTACTGCATTGAACTGGTGAGCCCTGTTACAAGGATACCTTACAGCCTACTGTGACATGACATGCATTCTATGCCAGCATTGTCCCATTTTCTGGTGGTTTTAGTGTTATAATGCCATTTTGTAACTCCATGATGTGCTCTTCTGGAATCATGAATTTGTTACCAGACTCCTTCCTTATTCTGTCACTCTTCAGCAAATCCTCTAACTCCATCTTCAGAAGCGTCTCAGGCAACAAACATATCTGTAACCATTACAATATTAGAGCATATAAAGTAGGAAGGATTTAAAAAGCAATTTCTAGATTCTGCAGAAAAAAGATATGTTAACTTTCCTGGCAGCACTCCAGCCTACAGCCTCCAGTTAAACGTGGTTCAGGTACCAAAAACCTAGAAACTGTACTGCACTTCAGTACAGCATTTGACATCTGTTCTCAAACTACTACTGAGTCTATTAGTCAGCCCTATCCCACTCTAAATAGAGCCTCTCCCCATAGAACCCTAACAGTCTTTGCTGGCTGATCCTGTTTGGCCAGGGACACCTCTTCGCATTAAGCACTAGCATCCCAGACACAGCAGCAGCCAGATGGCTTCAGTGGTCTTACAGTTTGTGAGTCTACTCGTAGACTAACTGTCTTTGCCTTCCTAGGCAACTCTTATAAGGTTCCAAATCAGTATCAATACCACAGGAGCCTATCCCAATAGCTCTTGTCTCTCATAGAGAATTTCACTCATTGCTCTGGGTGCCCCACTCTCAATGCTCAGGTGTGTCCAATTGAACACTTGTTTTCAATTAGTTTCAGCAGCCATCTGTCATATTGGCAAACAATCATCCTTATTTAATCAGTACAAATTACTGAAATCAGTTTTAACTTTCAGACTTTAAGGAGACTTTGCATGACCTCAGCTAGATAAATAATTGAAAGTAAATAAAAATGGTGGAAAAATATATGATTTATGCAACACTTCATATTATTTCATATACTTTACAACTCTTGGAACACAGAACATTTACAGTAACTCCACATATCAACAAAAATGTGACTATTCACAATAATAAGAATGAAAATGTATCTGAATGATTAAAGCACTTTTTATTCTTGTCAAAAAGTGACAGGGTAGCTCAATGGTGACTGTGTTTTTGCCCATTTTGGTGCTTTGAATCAATCACTGACAGGAAGTCACAGCAACTGATTCAGGGAAATGAGGCCCAGCTCTTGTTTTCTCCAGCACACAGAACAGAGCAATTCTGTTTGAGCCCTCAGTGACATAAAGGAAAAAAGCTAATTGTTAGGCATCATGATGTACTGTACTTCTACTCAAAGTACATACTGTAACATTATTGTATAATGCCAGGAATGTCTTACTGAAGAAGTCAAAATATAACCTCAAAATTTAAGAAATAGGCCCAATAATAAAAAGTAGCTTTATGTTATATATATTTCATGGTACATAATTTCAAGATCCTGTGTCTATAATTAAGTCAAGTGAACATGTTGAGGACAGCACTTGATTAAATGTGAAAGATGTTTCCTAATAATTCTCCTTGCTCATTGTCTAGATGTCCTTATTTTTACAGATATCAGTTTAGTTTCTGTGTAGAAGGTGTCAGCAGGATTGTGATGACTATTATCAGTTCATTGCAGTTAAATAGAGCAAAAGTCATAACTTTATGCCCTCAACCTTGATTTGATTGTCTTTTAGTTGAGAGGGACAGGGAAGCTATTAATACAAAATGTTGTTCATCTAAATTGTTATATAAAACAGTTGAAATGGCAAAAAAAGGCAATCGACTCCAAAGCTGATGATTTCTCTTCACAGAGTGAAGCATGCCATTCCATCTTGGAGATTAACCCACTTGTCATTTCTAATATACGTTTTATTGTAAGCATTTGTTATGCCATTTTTATAGCTGTGCCATATTAAAATGAACAGCCTTACGATAATAATGATGCAAGCGTAACAAAATTCCTAAGCCCAAAATGGAGGAAGCAAACACATGTCTTGTAGCTTGGCGTTTTGCATGATATTCTGGTTATTTTTGGGTGATGGAACAATAAAGTGAATTCATAGCAAGTGCTTTAACAAAATATGGTTTGTCTTGATAAAATATTTTCTATTAGAATTGCAAGAGTTAGGTAGCACAGTGGTTAGCATTGCTGCCTTGCAGTGCTGGAGCCCTAGGTACATTTCCCGACCTGCCCTTCGAGTGCTCCAATTTTCTCTCACAGTCCAAAAGCATACTGGCAGGTTAATTGATTTCTGGGGAACCAGGTGTGAGTGTCAGTGAGAAACCAGGCCCAGAGGCCCTAGATGTGAATGTGCACGTCTGTGTCTATGTGTGCTGTGCAATGGACTGCTGTCCTGTACAGGGTATATCCTGGCTTGCACCCAATGTGTGCCAGGATAGGCTCTAGGTCCCCTGCAATCCTTAATTGGATGTACTTAAAAAATGAATGGACGGATGGAATTGTAAAAATGACAAATATAGATTGGACACATACCAAGGAAGACAGACTTCCAATCGAAGGAAATAACAAACTGCAAGGACAGTTTCAATGAGTGTAGGTGTAAACAGAAATTCTCATATGCTTCATTAATGGATTTCTGAGTTCCATTAAAGATTTCTAAATTTGGCTTATACCTGAAAGTCATGACAATTGTAGGACATATTTCATGTTTGCATTGGCCCATCAATTAATCAGTTGACCTCTTGGGCCAGTCATCATACCATTTAAAAACATATAGAAGTTGATCACCTTTCGGACTAATGGAAAGTGATAAAGCCCTTCTTTAAGATGGAATTTTCAACTTTAGTTAAAATGATTTTAACAGGGTGGCACAGTGTTACAGTGGTATTGTTGCCTTGCAGAGCTGGTGCCCTGGGTTCAATTCTGAGGGTGTTCTCCCCATGTTCGCGTGGATTTTATTTAATTTAACAACGTCGTGTTTCCTTTCTTCTGTTTTCAGCATGGAATAGACCTTTACTTGCTCCTTTGCAGCTTACGCAGCTATCTACTATGACATACTGATAGGTCAGTTAGCCCTGGCGTGAGTATGGTCTCTTTCTTTGTTCATGCTGTGATGGACTGGTATCCTGTCGAGGGGGTATCCTGCCTTGCCTCTGTGGCTTGCTGGGATAAGCACCCCCGTGCCCCTAAATTGAATAAAATGGTTAGGTCTAAGACAGAAGGTTGTTTTTAACACAATATGTTAACTGGTATATAATTACTTATTAATCACTGCTGGACTCGGCCAGTGCTTAACTATCAATATTAGCAGTTGTACAAGTGGCCTTTCGTCATGTAGCTCATGAAAGGAGAGGATACCACAGAATAGTCTTAAACAGCAATACCAGTGTTTTCTTCCGCTGTTCTGAATAGCAGAGAGAGAAAAGGGGATTTTAAAAGGATAGGCTGGGAAAAATACTCCAGCTTCCCACTACAATTGTGAGGATGTGACATGCATTAATTATGTGCATTCCTCACAGAAAAGTAGTCCTTTTTGTTATCAAAAACAAATGCCCAGAAAAAAATATTAAATGTTAAATTTAAAGACTTCACTGGTGAAAAGAATATTCAACTCCTTACCTACAGTAAAGACCAGTGTTGATATAACAGAGTTTCGGTCACAATTGTTTGGGCCACCTGTAGTGGAGGAGTCAATTGACATTCACACTATTTACAGTATGCCTCATTTTAAAATGCAGATTAAAACGTGATTATGTGAAACAGCACATGTAAAGTATGTTGAAAAAAATAGATTTTTTATTATTTTATTAAACATCAGTTGCATGGCTAAAACATCACAAAAGCCACCTCATCAGCTTACTGGCTAAAGTATTAGGAGCCCACAGTAAAATTAATGCTTTAAAACTAGAATTACATACCTGAAAGGAGAAATGTACAGAGAACATTCAGTCCATCATATTCAGTGATTTCTTCTATAGTTACATAAACACTACTAGTCAAACTTGGAACATCCCCTCCTCCAGAAAAATAACAATTTTGTGTTGCCAATCAAATCTAACTGGTATGTCTTTGTGAGGTAGAAAGTGACTGTAGCACCCAGTGAAAACCAATCTGACCATAGCAACAACTAGACACAGACAGGCATTCAAAGTCCCAGTCAAGCCCAGCATCCTGGAGGTGCGAGTCAGCAGTACTAGTCACTACACCCCCATGATGTGCTCTATTCAGTGTGCAGGTCAGTGCATATGTATTTGATGTTTGAAGAAAACACTGAAACAGAAAATCAAGAAACGGAAGCAAAACAAGACGAACCTATTTTATCCTTCAAGCATCCGTGCTACACAATTTGCTCACATGGGAAATGTTCATGAGCCTGGCCTAGAAACTAAACTTCTCTCTTATCTCTCTGATGGAGGCTGTGGCTATTGCCACTGTTCCTGATAAGCTTTGTACTTACAATGAAGGCAAGGTGAAAAGTCGGGGAAAATCTATCAGAGCTTAAGGTGCCACAGATCTGTCTCTGTTGCTTGCTATTACTTTCAAAAGCCTACGCTTGGCGTAATCCTGCTTTCAGCTGTGCTGGTACAGGTGCACAGAAGGCCAGCTTGGAAGACAGTAATTAGGCTTGGAAACAAGTTAACAGAGTCATATTTTGCTGCTTGAGAATTATCAAATTGGATATCAAATGATCAAATTGGATTCACCAGTACTGCCCTGTCCTTAGAAACTGAACCTCATCCTTCTTTGCACATACTAGGCTGACATGAAGGGCTAAAACCCAAAGAGAAAATAAAGACTGAGTTAGCAGTAGTTAGAGACGTAGACTCTGGACTGGAGGGTAGTTGTGTTGGTTCTGATCCCAGGTAGGATACTGCTGTTGTACCCTTGAATGAGGTATTTCACTCATATGCTCCATTAAATGACCTACTGTTAAATAGGAATTCTCCAGGCCATCATTGCAAATGAGAATCTGTTCTTAATTCACCCATCTGGTTTAACAATGGATAAATAAACAGTATTTTACAGTAATAGACTCCCATTGGACTGTTACTCATTTTCCTCATGTGATATGTTAGCACAGATTCATGTGCACTTACTGTATCTGTGCTAATCAATAATTCACAAATATTTCATAGCATTTCCATAGAAATTGATAACGGACAACAAATGTGGTAAAAATGCCTTTGGGATATCTGTTTTATGCAGCCTTTAGATAATGCCACAAGAATATACTGTACATGTATTTACTGGCTAGTTCTTTGTGTATTGACTTAATGAGATAACATTTTCTGTAGGATTATAAGGATTTTTGATTTGTGTTAGCAGACATTACAGAGTATTGACCATCTGTGCACTAATGCATGTTTCTAAGCAGAGTTTTGTATTTGATACACAATGATCCAAATGTTTTAATTTCCTCTTCAATTTATGTTTTATGCTTATAATAAAGATCAGACATACATTCATTGTACTAGCGTATTGTAGGAAATTTTAACATAAATGAATGTTTGGAATTTCTCAATAATTATGTAAGTTTGTTTGTTAATATATTCTGATTTTATTTAAGAACTGTCACTTGATGTATAATTGACATTATAAGGACATAAGTATATCAAATTAGGCTGCCCAGTGAAAGCCTCTGTGGAGCGTGGTCAACATCATAAATCTGAGGAACTTTCGAAAAGATTGTCTTTTGACATTTCGAAGCTTGATTCAAGTGTACGTTATTATGCTAATTTAAAAAATCACCATAGTAGTGGATGTTCTTCTAATTAGTAGAATGGGCATTCATTTTCAAGATAGTGACCTTTGGTTAAATGACTAAAGATGGATATGCCCTTCAGTTATAACCCTTTCTGGAAATATTCCTGAATAGCCATTCAATTTAAGTGAAACAGATTCCTACTTTGATTGAAACATCCTTTAGCCACTGCCAAACTGCCTGTTTTTTATACATAATATTCATGAATGAACTTTAATCTACCTAAAAAACAATGAAAAAGACCTGTTTAACGTGAACGGGAGCAGTTTCTTTTATTTGTTGGTGTGAATGCAGTTCCAGATCTTCCTCCCTGTGGTAAACTCAACAAGAGTTCAACAAGTGTCCAGGTCCCAAGATTAGGAAAGGGTCTTGCTTTCAGTCACTGTGATGTTTCAGCGTCACCTCTATGCATTGCTTAGATCCCCATAGACAAAGTGTTGGTGTGCAAGCACACAGGTCAATAGCACATCTCGATTGAACCTCAGTATCTGTTCTGTTTCCACTTTTTAATTTCACAAAAGACCTACAAAGCAGAAAATGCGACAGTAAGCAACAGGGTGGAAAGGAAGAAGTACAGGTTTATTCAAGGCTGAAAAGTGAAAAGAGGAAACACAAAGTTTAGTCTTCTTCAGGTGCAAGGGAGAGAGAGGAAGGTAGTAAGGATATAAAGCACAGGAGACCAAAGCACAGAGCGGGTGAGAACAGGCACAGAGCAAGTGAGAAAGAGTGTTCAAATGAAGGGAGATCTGTGACACTCTTCCTCTTTTCTCTCACTCTTTCTGTCTTCAGTCCTTTAGATAATGCAAGCACATCCAGCACCTCACTTAAGCAACAGCCTGATGCATTGCCACTGTCTAAGCAAACTTCACAGTGTTGTGATAATGTATGTCAGAATTTATCATTCCACTGTGATAGCCCCATTCCAGTGCATGGAACAACCTAGCCAATGTCATACTATAACCGTCACAATCGGAATCCCTCCTCTTAAGAGCACTCTGGCTCTTTCACATTTCAGTTGATCGTGTGCACCTGCCACCAATACTGCCCCTCCTTATTTAAGCCTGGCGCTCTCACTGCTCCTGGCTCTGCATTGGAAGACGGATGCCCATAGACCCGCCTACCACCAAGTCGCCCTACGCCCGCGGCTTGAGAGCATAGGCCTCCTAATGGACCCAGCTGAATCCGGGGCTCCGGGCGCCTGGCCCCGTCGTCCCCATTTTTGTTCCCTCTCCCTGCACCGGATCCCCTTCCAGTTTTTATCCTTGTCTAGTTTTTGTTTCGGATGGATCTCCCAGCTATGGACTTTTGGACTGCTTCCTGGTTTCCAATTCTGGATAGTTTTGGACTTGTTTGCCTGCGCCACGCCCCCCGAGCACCAGAACACTGCCGTCACGCCCCCCTGTCAGTCATCCCATCCTGATCCTGTCGTGTTTCTCTGTTACCCTTCTCCAGTCTCTTCCAGATTTTACCATCTGCATAGGGTCCAAAATACTCACTACACGGGAGTCTGAACCGGCTCCCATTAAATAACTTCCATAACTGCTATATTAGTAGTAGAAACTAGAAATATCTATTCTACTTGCTGCACTGTACTGTATGCGGTCCACTCTCAGCAAACTTAATCTGTAGTGCATGCTGCTCATTAAGCCGGTCTTTCTATTTCAGCTAAATACTGCTTTTTACTGTTATGCTTTATCAACAAACATGGGACCAGAATGGAAGGGCAATGCTGAGGAATGCAGAAGCAGAAATTTTAGTTGTCATTCACTTTTAATAAATATTATTACGTGTCACTGTAAGATAAACCCCCGTTCACTGTGGGCTAAAATGAATTTCTTAAGAGAGCAGTTAAAATTATCAAGGAGCAGAAAGAGGTATGAGGTCTAGTGTTTTAACCTGAGCAGACTCATAAATCTATCAGACACTGCTGTGTATCATGGTGACAACAGTATTTCCCTCAGGGTGTTATGATATACCCGTTTTCAATTACAGTTTAGGTTACATCTGTTAATTATGTAAAACGTTTCTCTGTATAGTAGTTCAAATGAAATAGCTATTCACTGTTTGATAATTTAATCAAATTTTTACACAACACTACAATGTTGAAAACACATTTCCATTTAGTGTTTTACAAAATTTCTTTCTTGTGTCCCTATTATTGGTAAAATATTGTATTGTGTACTTCCTCTGTTGTGAGTAGAACCATTCTGCTTTGATGCTAGGCCATTTGGTACCGAGCGTGATTGCAGATCCATCGAGGTGTAACTTGCTTCAAGTTCCAGACTGCATTAGACTGTCTGATTGTTAAGTATGAGAATATCTATTGCTGACCTCGACACTTACTTTGTTAATGTTACACCCTTTTATGTCACCTTGACCTAAACTCCTTTCAATAAGATTTAATTATGCACTCTGCAACAATTTGTTAATCACCAAAAAAAAAAACTGTCCATGTAGCCTGGAAGAAAAAATGTTTTAAGGACACTAGAAAAAATATTTTTATCATCATATCATATAAGTGAATAAGTAATTTAATAAAAAATTGAAATGTTCTGATTTTTATATCATCAGAAGGTAAAAACAATATGTGTGAGGAAACATCAGGAATCAGTATAAAATAGGATCAAGTAGGTGTAAAAATTGAAACCTTCTTGCACTTAAAGTCAAAAGAAATGTCCATAGTAGTACAAGTAGTTATTATTCAGTTATTATAACAGTTCAGTTCTTCTGTTATGGGTGTTAACATGGATACATTTAGTTAACTTAATTAACTTAAAAACGCATTCTGTAATCGTATTACATTCCAAATGTAATGTACTATAGGTGTTTGTAATCTGTTACTTGATTATAATTCCTATAGGTTGAGTGACCTCACAGAGAGCCTACAGAGTTTGTAGACTATCATCAGACAAATCACCACTGGTCTAATCGTGCCAGGTCTCAGAAGCTAAACAGGCCTGGGACTGGTCCATACTGGAATGAAGACCCTCTAAAGAAATCCAGGTTTGAGATTTCTGCACGAGATTTTCCAAACCTGTACCAAAGTACAGTGACTTGGGACATTTTACCACAAGAGATGCCATCTTCTTGAATGAGGATAAACATCTGCTCAAACTAATTGGCCTTTGAAGATCCCGCGGTGCTGTAAGTGTAGTGGTGTTCACTTCCATTTCATGGCTCAGTTGCACTTCTGGTTTGTACATTCCAGCCTCCTTAAAAGAGTTTTTTCGCTTCTCCACCTCATCTGCTGTTTGGTGACGCAGCTGACACATAATGGCTAGGGCATGTCACTGAGAGGGATGGTAAAATTGTGCTGTTCAAAAATACTTCTAATGCTCACTGTGTGGTGGGGGGTCTCTAGCCATAGTCCTGGATTTTCTGGCTCCAGCGCTCTGCTCTCTGAACTGCAGCAGAAGTTTCCGATGATGACTCTCTTTACCTGAGCGCTTCACCTGTTTCCAATCATCATCAAGAATGCTATTTAAACCGGCTGCTCTGTTCCTCTTGTGTTTGCTCCAGATTTTGGCTTTTGTGTCTTTGTCTTGGCTGCTTTTTGACTCAGCTTTTGCCCGGTGTTTGTGTTTTCCAGATTGTGAGCCACTGCCTGTCTCTGCCACAATATCTTGCTCAATCATCAGTCACCCAGGTAGGCTCTGCATTTCAGTGGTCAATGAACGGAGTTGGAAAACTTACAGTACGAGCTACAAATACAATCTAGGAATTCCTGGAAAATGCCTGCAAACATGTTTCCCCTTTCTTTAAAATTAAATCAACAGGAAAGTCTTGATGCGGTTCATTGTTATACTGTATAGTTTCATTTATTGACATTTAAATTGGATTCGTTTTTAGGCCAATTTAAAGTAAGTGGTCCCTGTTGAAAGTGATTACAAAAGTGTTTCTCCAGCCAAAAGAGTTTGAGGATAATCGAGTTAGTGGAATGTCCTCTACAACATCTGAATGCATGAGGTTTTACCATGTGACCAACAACTTCCTCTGCATTGACAAGCATGTTCTGATCATTTTGACAGAGCTGTCACATTGTGATAATTCCCATAGAGACCCTCCTGGGGTTAGGAACAGTGAACTGAATTCTGTAGTTTCACAGCCCAATTGCTGTTGATGGACACGAAGTACAAGTTTGCTCTCTTTATCTCAAAATGTGCCATCAAATGTTATTTCCTGGTTCATTCTGAGATTTTTTTTTCTCTATGACAGCTTGTCTTTGTAAAAGCATCCGTGGTAGCATACCAATACACATTGTGCAGAAGTATAAAACTTCTTATCCATTCTGTCTTTTCAGTGCTTGAAAGGAAGGCTCTAAAAGATCTTGATCATCAGTCACAACATAGTCTTGGATTTAATGATCCTCTGCGAAGGGGGGGCTTCTAATTTGCATTCTCAATGTCCTATTCTGAATCTACACGCCAAATTCCTATTCAGATTATCTTGTATAAATATTTATTTCTCTATAATGCATTTTCTTTACTTTTAGTTTCTTTATACTTCATGTCATGTGTTCTCATTAATACGCACATAAACTTGCTCATACTGTATCTACCATTGTAACCATGAAGCAAAAGCCTTGCTGACTGCCTTTCGTGCAGAACATACCAGCAATATTCTGCCATCCCTTCCTTACCCTTTGATTAACAACCGTCTTTGTCCCATTTCATCCTCTGACAAGGGCACCCACACCTTGGACCCTGAAAGACGCATAGTGTTTCCCTTCGCTGGAGAGAAAGCATGGTGTTTACAGTGGTTAAGCATTGTACAGCAATTCCAGTACAGGAGAAATGAATACAATGGAAAAGTCGTAACAGAGAAGCTACACAATGAGCTTGTTGAACCAGTGGTAACAAGAGGATCAAGACAGGTTTATTGTCAATCATTATATAGGAGTACAAAGGCCTAAATGGACTGTTAAGGCCATGAAAACCCCAATTGAGAAACTGTTATCTCTACCTTACAGGCAAAATGCAGTTATTACCTCATGGAGGAGTGGCTGTATTACCCGGTCCTCCCCTTCTCCTCATGTGAAGCTGGTCTGACATACTGTAGGAGCTCATTGTCATTTCGTGTCTCATTGCTGCTCAGACAGAAGATTAGTCTTCTGAGAACCTTGCTAGAGCCGCTGCATTTCTTCTGGTGAAAGAGACTTACCTTTTCCCACTGCCGTCATGTTCCTCCTTCTCACTTGTTCTCTTTTCTCTCTCTTATTTCCCATCAGCTCCCTTCTCCTCTCCAGCCCAGTTGGCCTCCACATGCTCACCCTGTCTGGACCTCAGGGTCACTCCTTTCAGGGCCCTTCAATGCAACACGTGCTTCACCCACATGAACACATTTGTGCCGATCTCTCTAATAACCTTTATCAACCAATGAACCCATGTGTGCCTCCTGAGATTCCTCAGTCAGACCACCACATCAGCAGTTCTGTTACTTAAGGATTGGTCTGAACTACTGAAATAATCATTACAGCTACTGTTATTAAACAGATGAAAGGATGACTGTTTTTTGGAAGTGGGTTTTAATTTGGGTTTTTATGGCACCTTTCTCCTCTTTCTATTTTTAAGGGAAGTTGGTATGAAATCAAAACTCCCCATTAATTCCAGTAACCTGTTAATTAGCTAAATCTTGCACCTAGTGTAGCATTCTAATCTTGAATATTAACAATTTGGAAACAGTAAGAAACAGTACTGTTTGACCGTGTACTTAATGTGATGTGAAATCCTACTTGATGTGAACCTTATTTTTTTACCTGTAGAAAGATTGTGTTTATTATTCTTATCTGTGGTTTTGCTAGTAGATCCTACAAAATTGTCAGGTGTTAAATTGACATCTTTAATTCATGCATTGTGCCTTACGTCATCTTTTATAACAAATGCCAAGAAAAATGTACAAAACTAGAGCTGGAACCCAGAATGCCATACAAATGCTGCACGTTAGCATATTCATGCAATCAAAATAAAACACTAAGTAATCACACTAGCTGTTAATGTCAAGTGCAAGGGGGTAGGTGACTGTTTGTAGGAACTATGTGTTCAGATTGAAAGTCTTTTAACCAGATGTGATGCCCCATTAGGACTACCTAATTCACATCTCTTCAAAATTCAAGACAGGAATGGAACTGAGAAAAAAGTTAAAAGACTATACCAAGACCCACTGGAACAACAAAGTGCTTACTGTAAAAAATAAAGCAGTAAATGATCATTTCTGGGTTAAAAACTAAAAGGAGAGCCGCTAAGACTGTAATAGTAAGCAAGCGGTGAAGCAGATTATAATCTTCAATTGTTTTTTCCCCCTCTGAGCATATGCTGCGATATCTGTATTCACACTAAACATCAGGTTGGGATTTATCAAAATGGCAACATGAAGCTACTGGCAACATATTTTTCCAGTTGGCTTGCTATTTATAATAAAACCTCTTTTGTATCTATGGTGTAACAATAAATGCTCGCTACTGTGACTTAAGGAGGTATTAAGAACCACTATATCATCACACTTTAATGTTAAGAATAAATAACCACTTTTCTCATTAGCATTAATATCACTTGGTTTTGCATTACCGAATTCTGGAGTGCACATTTTAATAATTAAAATAAAAATGTCGGGAGCCTAGAGGAGGTGCATTCTACCTTCACTGTTTTGTTGTATACAGGAGCCGCCACTTTTAGGACGCTGTGTGCATGCAGTAGCACAATGGTATATCTACAAATGTCCCCCTGGGGCATCAGATATTACAAGAGTGTTCTCTCCCCCTTACATACTTCTTTAGTCTGCTTCCCACAAACCACTCTCCCTTGTTGTTCAGATATAAGGATATACAGTATGTTGAAATATAAATTGCATAAGGATACTTAAGTTAAACTTTCCCTTCATTTTTTAAGTTTAAGTGTATTTCAACGATTTCAGTTATTATTATTTAACTTTTTTATAAACACACATTATCACCATCAAAGCAAACATCCTCTTCTAATACTTAAGACATTATGACTTTAAGTGTAAAAAATGTAAATTGAGGTGTTTTTGCAAAAAAAAAACAATGTGTTTGAGAACACAATATATAAAAGGTGAATTATGCAGTATAAAAGCAGTGAAGTGGAAGAAATTCGTGCTTGGTTCTTCAACTGGAGCTCAGTCTTAAAATAAAGCTGTAGAAGTGTGTGTGAATACTTTCTGAGGCCAAAACTGTTAGGTCTGAATTCTTCTGCGACTGCTAAGAGTTTTCTGTCTTTTTCCCCTTTGATAAACTGCTGGCCCTCTTTTATAGGACTGGCGTTTTAATTAATCATATTCTTTTACTTTAATGGTCTTTCAGGTTCTATAGCTACAGTACATATTTAACCACAGATGTTATATCATGCTTATTTAAACAGTGAAGTAGTATTTTCTTCATCATTTTATATTTTAAAGTTATATCTTGTAGCTAGGCTATTTCAGAATAAGGTTATTCACTTTTGTTTTGTTTTGTTTTTTCATGTTTGTGCCATCTGATAACTCTGCCTAAGAATTATATAAGAAACTTTTATTTACTTCCCTGTCCTGACTTGTCTATTCCTGGTTGATCATAATTGTGTCCAAAGTTCAGTGTCTTCATCTAAACTTGGTGATTCAACAAATTACAACAAGCTGGGGCTTCCAGTTCTAGTCCCAGTCCTGGTGACCGCAATGTCTGCCAGTTTCACTCTGTCTGGAATTTATTGAATCCTTTCAGTGACATGGTCAAATTCTAATTAATGTAAAGTAGAGACCAAATGTGTATTGTAAGTTTATTTGGCATAACCCACCTGTCTGAGAGAGTGTTATCCGTGAGGATGAGACTGACAGAATGTTGCCTAGCATTCAGCAGGAATGAGCTGCTACAGGAGTGATGAGGGAATGGAGAGAGACGTGCAAAAGAAGTTGCAAGAATGGTGCTCTGAAGACAAGTTATACAGTACAGTATATACTCTGCAGTGGGAGAGCTAAGGGCTTGACTTTTTCCCCAAGCTTAAAACTCCATTAATTGAACTAATAAATGTGATTGATTAGAATGTTCTAATTTTCTTTCAAGTTTCATATATGCAATTTAAGCATGTTTGCACTGTTGATCAACATAAAACGTATAATTTGTTAAATATGGGCTTCATGTAAAACAGCAGACACTGGGATCATGAGTATCTGGATTGGGAAGACCTGTATTTTAGCCAATGTTTTTTTTTTAAAGATGTTGTTCAAGATATCTATAATATAATTAAAATAGAATTTGTGAAACGTTACTGCAGTCTTTGTCTGTTCATGTTACCCAAATCATAACATACACACAGTCCCTATGCTAAAGGGATTATAATGGGGTTCTAAAGTGTGACAAGACAGAGATAAAAAAGTGACTAACTAAATTCCCTTATGAGGTAGAAAATATTTATATATAAATCCAAAAGTAGGGCATTATGGTTAGCATTGCTGCCTTGCAGCACTGGAGCCGTAGATTGAAATCCTGGGGTGCTGTCAATGTGGAGTTGGTTTGTGCTTCCTGTGTTTTTGTGGATTTTGTCCAGGTGCTCCAGTTCCCTGCTACAGCACAAACCACACTGGAAAGTTAATTGACCTCGGTTTTAGTTTGCTTATTTTTTCCTGTGGCTGTCCTGGGACAGGCTGGAGTCCTGCGCAGTGTGTATCCCTCCCTGTGTCTGTGGCTTGCTGAGTTATCTTCTGGCTCCCCCGCTACCCTTTACTGGATGAAGCAGCTTGGAAATTGGATGGAAGTAAAAAAGTTCCATAGTTCTATAGACGATAGACCTTGAGGTCCTCTTACCCACATGAAATGGAAATTCACAATCAAACCTCAGTGAAATTCTTTAATATTTATGCCGCCCTCTCAGCCTACACCAAAACACACAGAATTTTCTTCCTTCATTCCCTGAAAAGACCCCCCAACCTCCCTCCAAGAATCTGCCCCACCTACAGGGCGCATGATTCCAAGTTCCAAAAAGTTTGCATGAGAGACTCCGATTGTTTGTTCTATCAAAGTTTTACTCAAGCATTTGCCTGTTCCATTTTATTGCGGGGTTGAAAGAAAAGAATGGTCACATGTACTGTATGCCTTTGTTTAGTACAGATTTTAATTTAGACCAAGACAGACCACTTCTGATAACATCAAACTGCATAAAAACGATATGATGTGTTACTTCATTCAACTATAGTAGACGTGCTCAAAACCTTATTATCATGCTGGTTGACTGACTTCACTGTGTCAGCTGATGAGGGGCAGACTGTAGGAATAGGTCAAGTCCTTAGGGATATGCCACATTAAAAAATAATCTTCCTTGACACATTTTATAATGTTATATCGTAGAACCTGAAATCCTATGGCATACCTTGTCAATCAAATTTTAAAATTTGCTTTCCTTTACTGAAGAATGGACTTATCTCAGAATCTATGTCATGATTCTCTGTATCCATTTCTGTGTTTTCCATTACTTTAATCCAGTATCCCACATACAATCTTATTTAAAAAAATTATGATGAAATTAATTATGAAATAAATGTACAGTTGTGAACTATCATGGCATAGGGGTCCTTAAAGCAGTGGCTTCATTATTTTTTGGAAACAAATCAATGAATAATTTGGATCTTCAACAAATCACCCTCTGGCCAGTGTTTAATTGAGTGCCATTAGACTCAGATATTTACAGTGCTATTTGGTATGCCACATTTAGTGTCCATAATACAGTTCAGTAGCAGGTGAAATCTCTGTGGGGGTCAGCTGTACTCATAAAATCAGAGGCCATTTCTGCTATGCCTATTTTTAGAAAGCATACATCCTTGGAAATGATTTTACATCGATTACACTATTAGTCTAGACTGTGTTGTGCAAATCAGTATTCCATGCTCAACAAATCATCTCGATTCACATTTATCCAATAATGTGCAATGGAGGGAAAAAAACAACTGAGTGCAAAAGGCCACTAACACACTTTCTAAGAGTAAGGAGTTTGCTTTCATACAGAGGGCAGTGATTACTTTTCCCGTTACTTATTAGTATTTGAACTTATTATACCATCTGATATTTATACTATATTAATTTGACTATAAATTAAAAAAAATATTGAGGTTGTTCTATTTCTTCTTCTTCTTAAGATTCACTTTTGGTAAACATGCCTGTACATTTATTTCATCTGTGGCACAAATATGCCGGACCATTCAGGTCTGATAAACTGTTTTATGGATCTGAAACAATGTCCGTCCTCATCAGGTTAGTATGATGGACTGGGGCAGAAAAACCTGCTCAAAGTAGGATTTAAATTAACAAAGAAGGAAGCATAGTTCCCTTTTCATTTAGGATACACTAGAATGTAACAACTATTCCATTTCCTAGTTCAAAGAGAAAGCTGTCATCTTAACTGTTTTTCTCTTCGGTGATAATTGCAAAGCCAGCCATCCTTTCAGCCATTAGCATGAAAAAGGAAGAACATCATGGTGTCATATTAATTATAAATAGCACATAAAATCATTGTTCTTGCAGACGCTTAGCCATTATGCACACATGAACTGTTATGAACCTGGTTATGTGCCTTCCTTATCCTTATTTAAATGAGCTGTGATTTCCCGATACTGACAAAAGGCAGAAAGGCAGGTTAATAGTTTTTATCACATTCATGTGAGTGAGCATGTATCAACTTCTATCTCTTCCATTTCCTACATTACCAGAACAGGTTGTATTGGCGCTTATGATGATGAAGGCAGTTTATAACTGTTTTCAACACTAGAAACACTGTATAAGGATCATATATTAATATACAAATTAAATGCCATACTTAGTTCTGAACTGGATTTAAATATTCATTAATGCCGTAAAATCTTTGTGCCCATTGCACTGTTCTTGTTAAGCAAAAACTGTTCTATTTTCATTGTGCAACAGTACAGTATACTGTAAATAATTCATCTCAGCACTTTTAAAGATAGAAGTTCTCTGAATCTATCCAAACTTTCATACTTCTCTGTATATCAGCTATATTCCTAGTTAGCACAACAGAGTTGAACCCAAAGACTAAACTGACAAACAAATCTTGTCTCATTTTGAAAAAGTCAAGCAAAAACATATTTTTATCCCCAAATTGTAATTTATTTTCTGAGCTGCTTCATCCAAAGCAATATTACTTATCCGACCCATAACATTTTTTCTGAACCATTTGAGTGTAGGCCAGCTGCAGTCATCTGTGGCTTAATGTTTGCATGAACTTATCAGTTCTTCACCACCTACAACTTTCTACATTTTTGTTTTCAAAAGTCATATCAAAACTACAGCCTGTTGAATCATAACTTGCGCAATATACTGTATTGTATATTTTGGATTTGGGATTGCATTTTCTTCAGTGGCAGCACTGATTCTGCTGTGTCTTATCAATGATTCAGTGACTGAATGAATGTCTGCTGTATGTTTCTTCTCATTTGACTAAGAGGGGTCTTTAACAGTTCAAGTTACCATGGAAGTAGATAAAATAGTAGCTGACATTCAAGTCCAAAACCATATTAGATAACCAGGCTTGTCATGTTTGAACTGGAGGCAACAGGTAGAACTGACACTGCAGGTCCTGTCCTTAGTGCAGCAATATTAGCATGTGAACTGCAACCAGAATTTAGTTAAGTGAAATTGGAGCCTTGCTCATTTTAATTCCTATGAAAACATGAAGAGGGGTTGATAGGGTATGCTGACTGGCACCATGATTATTATTATTATGAGCATCAGAGAATCAAGAAATCTATTTATCTGTTTTTAGCAAAGTTCATCAAAACAAGCAGTAGGAAAGTAGCTTTTTAAAATTAATCTTAGTGCCGGACTTTGTGTCTTTCAGTAGTCCTGTAGTATTATTTCTAGGTGTACTATTACCTTCTTCTAAATCTGTCAGATTTTGTAATGTTAATTGGCTTCTCCATCTCTGAGGTATACCCCAAATGTAAACAAAAGAGATATAAAAAAGTGTAGGTATAGTTGTCTACTGGCCTGCCTCAACAAATTGTCTATATATTTTTTTAATTAGCGCTGAAACAGTATTGCATAATGAAATAAATTTATGTTGGCTATTGAAAAAAATAATTGTAGATTAGAATGAATAAGTCACAAGAGTGATTTAAAATCAGGGCCGTCTCCCAGCTGACAGGAAATTGTACACCTGCAAAGGCATATAAAATCTTTAAGGATAGAGATTTTTTCCCCTTCACTCTATACATAAACCAAATGGAATTAGCATGTCATAAAAATACAGATGAAATCCTAGTCCATTAAAAATCCATGAAGATTCATAGACTACATAGCCTCTGAGGTCGGCAAGCATCACGTTGAGCTGGGCATTAAAGTGCCTTCAGTCTCAAAGAAGCAAACAAACCGGGATTTCTTAAAGGTATACGTGTAATAACATCTGTGGCCTGGGTGAGTGAGAGTAAGGAAATGAAACTCCGCCTGCCTCATCTCCCTCACAGGACAATCACTGGAAATAAAATGTGACATCTCAAATTGTTTTTTTCACTGTGAAATAAGTAATAAATAAATAAACACATTTGCTGTCTCTGTTATTTATTTATTTCCTACGTATACTATCACTCGGCAGTGAGAGTACAGAAGTACATGAAAATCATCAGGTAAGTGGCAGCCAAGCAGAGATCCAATGTTAAAGAAGCGTAAATGATAAATTCCAGATCAGGCACCTCCCAATGCATTATTAAAAGTGGGACTAAGCTCCTCTGTAACTGTATTCTCTTTATTTTTAGAATACATCACATGTAGCTACAAATAGATGTAGTGGTCACACCACACTTCACCGACATCGTTCTTAGATTTATTTACTAAATAAGATGACCACCTAAGTATTCTGATAACCTTCTAGCTGACAGAGACCTTGCGTGAATTTATTGAGGGAAATAAATAGCTTGCCATTGTTAGTCTACCAGGAGATGTAGTGTCTGCAGAGCTGCAAGAGGCTCGGGTTATGTTTTCAACTGGCTATTGGAATTTGTCCTCTTAGAGGTGTGGAGAGGGTGTAGGTGGTTAGGAGTGAAGCAAGTTCTTTTTTCTTGTTTTCAAAAAAGACGGATGCATACTTATCCTCCTTTTACACTATTTCTGCACTCTTTCAGGTTTAAAAAATGTCAGTGTTGTCAGGACACTTGTGCTCTGACTCCCTATTGTGCTTAAATCAAGTGAATATTTTAGACAGATATATTAAAAAAAATATGCACACAAATACAAATTACAAGATTTAATAGTTGTATTTTATTGTACAACTTTGTCAATGTTTTGTTATAATAACTTTGAAAGGCAAATGGCATCCAATAATTCAGTTCTACCCAAGAATATGAATAATTCTGCATAAATCCACCTGAAACAGGTAGCATTTTGCTACTATTCAGCACACATGCTGATAAAATACATAAAATAAGGTTTATTTCATTGCTTCCCATTAACGGACAATAATGCACCTCCTAATACATCTCTGTCACCTAACGTTTATGGCAATGTTGTGTCGTTGTTACTGTACTTGGACAAGATGTGTGACTCTTTCTTATTTGCATGGTGTTTAATGGATCTCTGTTAACACTTCAAACCACTTACCTTTGGCTGTCCATTCCCTGGTACTGCCTGGAATAACTTGATAAATATATTTCTGGTTTATTTAAACAACTCTCTGCTGTTCAAGTTTAACTCAGTAGATAAAATATGCTGATCTGCTAGACCTCTATATAGAATTATGATTCAGAAGGATTGATACTAAGATACTTGATGTTAAATTGCATGATTGTGCATTGGCTTAGTTTTACAGCAAGTTTTTGTGGATCTTCACATTTTGTAATATTTACAAAATTGAGCTGTGGCTAGTTTCTATCATTATAGCTGTCATTGTTGTTCGTTGTAGCAGCCATTGTGTGCCTTGCTGTAACTTTCTTGATTGCGAAAATATATTATCTTATTTATCTCTCCTCCAACGTCAGTATAAAATTCATTTGACATTTTCTGAAAAGTAACACAAGAATGACCATAGTGATTTTAATTAAAAATAATATTCTTGTTCTCTAATCATGCACACCTGCCAAATGTTCTGAACCATATTTAAAATGTCTTTTGTTATCATCGGGAATGTCTAAATCCTACACAGAGTAATGGAAGTTAGAATGGGTACTAATAGTTTTTAATCAGAACATAGTTGATCATTTTTTTTTCTCTTTTTCTTGCTGCCAAGACTTTCTGCTTATGTGTCTTTCACTTTGTGCCCTTCAGCGTAGTTTACATGTACTTTCATTTTTTAGTTTGGAGTAGAAGACATCAGAAGAATTCTAAAATCTCAGTTGGCTGCATTTTTCTGATTCATCTGATTGTGAAGATTTGTGTTCTCTGATAATTACAACCCACTGTGTGCAAACACAAAGCTGGCTGATCACGAGATCAGATTTATACAGCAAGTACCAAAAAAATCTAACCAGATTATAAATTAGCATATAGTTCTATGTGATTTAATTAGAAGTTGTTATGTTCTTTTAGATGAAGGCAATTCTAATCTGAATGAACAATCGTTTTTGATTTACTCTTTGTTTGCCTCATCTTTTTCTTTTTATTTGCCATGAAAAAACATTCAATTCTAGACCTTATTGCATGAACAACAATCCGGAGGTGAAAATTATAATGCATGCTGACATCCCATAAATTCAGGGACATGTAGCAGAGCTTAAGCAGACTCATAAATGCACTCCAGCACGGCTATCATTTGACTCTTGGACTGGCACTGATAGTTGTTTCTATTATTTGACATCAGAGCTGTTGGCCACCAAATTCTATTTACACTACCATCATTAAGAGCTTGCACCTTGTAGCAATGATTAGAGTTGTAGCCTGAAAGTGTCAGTGTGCAAACAAGGACAAGCTTAAGCTATAAAAGAGATGTGGCAACTGAAGCTTAAGTCATTAACCCATTTAAAAAGAAAAGTATCCTGTTTTTTGTCTACTCTGAATTTAGTGTTACATAAAACCCAATATTGAATCTAGCCCAGGTGGGTGATAGGTGTTTAGGGTCTAATTGAAATTAGTTTCTGTGGTCAGAGCCCAGCTGTTAGGGATAAATTTAATGATGGTGGAATTTCATGCAGAACAGAAAATACAATTTGTATGAAAATAAACACACAGCTACCTTAATAAGCCAAAGAAAAACCTTGTAAACTAGAATCATACTTTTTCTACAGATTGTAAGGCAAGAACTCCAAGTATACAAAGTACTATTTCAGTGAAAAGTTTATTAATTTAACCCCTTGAGTGAGATAAAAAAGAGGTAGGCAGGTATCAACCTTCCAATCCATTTTAGTACAAGATTTGTATACAACCAGGTTGTTCACTTCAGTTAAATCATTTGATGAGACTAAATATTTCAATAATATAATTATACACCTGGCTGATTCAGAGACTTACACTGGAATTGATTGAAAAGACTGGTATTTGCCGAGCTGTGTCCTAAAACCTTACACAGTGTATAGGATTATGGTTCAATTAAATAAATTTCAAGCAGAGGGAATTATACTTTAACGCATACGGCCAACATTGCAGGTTGTGCGAGCCGGCTTACCAGCACGGTGACGTCACCGCCCTTCCCTGTGAATAGCAAGGACCGCAGCCGCCGGGCTGAGGGGAGACTTCCCTTTAGCTTAGCTGGCTGGGTCCCTGTTGAGTGATGCCGGAGACCCGGGTTCAAGTCCCCAGTGGTGGGGGGCTGACCTGAGGTGGCAGTGGCGAGGGCGCATACCCACGTGAACCCAAGAGGGCTACAATACCATAGGAAACAAAAGAACAGCAGCAAAGCTAGAAGACTTGGCGCTCCACAGACATGCCAGTTTAATTGTGTACTGAGACATGTATCCCATTATGCTTCACAGAGGATGCCTTGAACATGGGTGGTTCAAGAATGTCAAGACACTTCATCTACATGTTTTATATAAAAATATTCTTGAGCTCACAGGTTGCAAAGTATAGTTTTACAATATGGGACAGATTGCTGGTTACCACAGAAGGTACAGTAGGGCTCAGCATCCACTCTAGATCATCTTCTGGAGGTAAGGCCTCACTCTAACCAATTGTCGGTTCCACTCGTCAAGCGGTTCCACAATACCTCTTTGTCAATACCTCTGCTCTTCTCTGACATTCTGATTCATTTTATGCTCTACAGCAGCCATCTTCTGCCTAAATGCTTTCAAAATCACCTCCATTTTCTCTTACACACAGACCACAGACCGTTCACCACAGCTAGACTTTTAATGTTGTAGAAAACGTTTTATAAAGTACACAAAATAAGATTTATTAGATCAAAGGCCTAACTAAGGTAACAAAACTTTTTTTTTTCCCCAGTGTTCCTCTTTTAAAGCACTTTCAAAATTTTCACTATATATTTTCGCCAAAGTCTTTTGGAGTCAATTACTTCAATGTTTGTGGAATCTACAGCTCCACAATTCATCACAATCTCTTCCAACTCACAAAGCTAGTTGCTCAAAGACATGGTATCACCCAAAGATACCTTCTCTCACAAAGATTAACACACCACTATGTGGTTAGGTCTCTCCTCAACACAGAGATCTTAGTCTCCACAAGGCAAAAGGAGCTTTGACTGTCTTCCTTTTGTTTTTCTCTCTAAGGGGCACATGGAAATCAGGTATAGCATGTAAAATCAGTTACTTTCACAATAGCATTGCCTCCTTGAAGTCAAGGTTTCTCTCATGTACAATCATCTACATCATATTGGGTGTTTGTTCTATGAGAGGCCATGTGAGGTGCTTTCCTCAATGTTGGGGCATTAGAGAATTTTGTATGACTATACTTGTGCTGCCATAGATCTTTTACCAATTTTCTTGCAGTAACTAAACAAATAAAACAGCATGTTATTTGCTCACTTTATCAGATGGTTGTTTTCTGAATTCAGCCTCGTGCTTTGATTTACTGTACTTCCCATTAAAAGGCGACTCACAGTACTACAAAAAGAGAACTGAGCAGTAGAAATGTCTGAGCAAGCACTTTTTTGTGGTTTCTAAACAACTGTGCAAATCATCTTATGACACCGGGCTCAGATTGACCTGAACAAAGATGGAGAAAAGCTGAAAAAACAATAAGGAAAGAAATTTCATAAATGCTTTTTTGAGGAAAAAAAACATAGCATTGAGCAATACTTGCAACTTAAAACCTTACTCAAAAGTATATAAGAAATTACTTTTTACATTACAACTGGTCAATAGCACTGAAAGCACAAATGATTTCCACTAAATAAATAACTAAATAAAGGAAATGCCATTATGAATGTATTGATAACTGAATATTATGTATTGCATATTATAATTGGAATATTAATAATGCAAGAAATATAGAGTTTGAGATTTATTTTATTGCAGACATGTATAAGTACAACATTAGCAAAGCAATTGTAATCTTACTGGAAAATTAATATTTAATCAGCATCTTTAAAAATCAGAATTTAGTGCAGCAATGCAACCCTTCAACACACAAACAGGTTATTGTTAGAACATATTCATATGCTTGAATACCATGAGCCTTTGAAGTCTTGAAAGGTGTTTCTGGGTCAAGAGGGGATTATACATGGGATTTCTCTCATTTATGACATTCTGCTTCTTTAGGCAACACAACCCAACAGTACAGTTGAAGGTTTTATATCTTAGCTTATAGTAAAAACATTTTTACATAAACTTTACTGTGCCACCATGTTTTCTGCTATAAACTGGATTTTTTTTCATGCATTCTACATATTATGATAGATATACAATAAATATAGAGAGCTTCTTTACCTCTGATCGTTTAGCCCATTTTGTTTGTGTAGTTCAAATAGCCCATCACAATACATACAGTACTTCACCATAGGATAATTAGGACCAATTGCATGATTGTCATATGCAATTAATGCAAGTTAATCAAACATAGGTGGTGTCAATAAATCACAATGTTCAGTATATACTGTACAGCATAAGAGTGCAAAAAACCAAGGGCCTTTGTATTGAGAGTAAGTGGGAATGCTCAAGACTGGGCTTGCAGAACTGAAAGGGAAGAGAAACTTTGTTTAAGAAATGAAGAGGAAATTGCTGCCATTAAGTGTGTCTCCTTCTCACTCCAATGTTGAGAGAAGAGAAGTTACACTAAATATGGATTATTTGGAATAGTGCATACTCGTTACTCGTTAAAGGAACACTTTAGTCGTGAGCATGCTCTAGAATGATATACAGTGTAAAGATCTGTTTTGGTTATGTTTAATTGATTAAGTTAATTGCCCCAGCTAATACAATTCTTCTACCTTTATTTTTTGCTCCTCTTGGCTGTTATTGTCTTAACTATCTCAATAGAAAATGAAATGGTGTTGTAGTAGTGAAGGTGTAGAATACATGATTTGTAAAAAAAACGGATTCACAAATTTTACATTTTCTACATTGAAATGTTTTATTTTGATTATGCTCAATATGAATGCATAGCATCTATATCACCAGATGGCTTGATGCTCTGTCTTTTACAGTTATGGGTTTTATTCTGTCTTTGCACAAGGTCTGATAACTGCAGTACCATTTTTACTTGTTTAGTAAGACATTTTGATTAGTTAATGTCATATTTATTGTTCATGTGTACTATAGAGATTATGCAAATTTTATTTCATCACATTACTACTTCATAATACAATTAGATATAAGGAGGCCAAATGGATTTGTAAGTGAAGGAGTAGCCCCAGGTGAACCTGTCCCATTCAAAACAGTAGCCTGCAACACAGGGCCAGATTGTGACAACCTTTTATCTCTGCCGGTTTATTTAAATTACATTCAATTATTTAAATCACTTACTGTACAAAACAAGCACACTCTGGCATATCCTAGACATACATTAACTTTTGTGCACCATCATCACACTTTTGGAGTAACCACTAGTCATACAATAGTAAACTACAACATCCAGTAAACATCGAGGAAGGCAGTTTTAAATTTAATTGGAAGAACTGTTGATTTTTTCATTGAAATTTGAATTCTCCTTTATCTCAGGCAGTCTTACGAAGGGTTTACTTAGAGGACAAGGACCCCAGGAAGGGCATGAGTCCATAATTTAATCAGATTTTAGCACTGTTGTTGGTGAAAGAATAATTGTTTGCACGAATTGTGGGCAACATGGCGGTGTTGTAGTTACTGTATCACTGCTGTCTCACAGCTCTGAGGTCCTTCCTTTGATTCTGGCCTGGGGTGCATGTGTCTTTTTTTTCTCTGGGTGCTCTAATTTCCTCCCACCTCCCAGTGACATGCTAGTTAGGTTAAATGTTATCTCTGTATGGTCCCTGTGTGCTTCTGAGTGTGCCCTCTGATGGACTGGTGTCATGTCCAGAGTATAGTTTCCTCTTTTTTCCCTCAAGTATGCTTCTGGCATACGCTCCAGGTTCTCATAAACCTGGATAAAGGATGTTTGAATAGTTCTGACTGAATGATGGAAAATTACAAAGTTACTTAAAGTAATTTAATCAGGGAACTGGTTGAAACATCTATTTCTGTCAGTTTCTATTGTATGTAGAGCCTGTGTGATAGACACAATTCAAAGAGGCACATTGTCATTATTTTATTATTGCATTTACTTCCTCTAAACAGACAAAGGTCAGATTAAAATATTTAAAAATATCAGGCTTATATCTATGAATGTGCAACATATGGCAGAAAGCACAGGCCTTAAGTGTTGTTTTACTTCAGTGAAGCTATTAAATATTTTTTCACCAGCCAGAACAACACAATCACATACATCTGATTTCATGATACAGGTGCAGATAAGTAAGATGAATATGAGGACTATGTAGTATTTCTGTTTTCCAGACTGATGGCACTGCTTTTGTTGGTACTCCATAGAAACAACCCAGAAAGCAGCCATTCTGCTTGACTGACCAAACGGAAGTCCCACACAAGCAGATGAATGGAAATTAAGCATAATAGGCTGTCAGTGCTCCTAAATGAAAACAAAAGACTCTGGCCTGAACACTCGATTCCAAAGCACACTGCTTGTCATTTTTTTAATACCAATTAAAGCTAAAAATATACTGGTCCATAGGAATGTTTAATTGAATATCGAATAATTATTCTTTTGAAACATGCAGTTAGCTGTGCAAGCTATTTGTTTATTTTTAAGGATGAATATTTGCATATGTAGAGTTAATCCTGAAGTTGCGAACATGAGAAAATGTATTCAATGCCTCTACCATGAGTCCTTTTCTCATTTCTTTCTTGTTTTCAGATTTTACCTCATAAAATGGATTTTTTTATTATATTTGGATTCAGCATTTATTTCCTGATGACCTCTCAGTTTTGGAATGACTGCTTATTAACGATATTGGATTACTGCTAAGACACTCGTATGAGCATGAGGAGGGTGAGGGTTGAATGTGTTTTCTGCATCCAAACACCTTTCTATACATTTGCCAATTCAACAGCGGTACAGAGGTGAGTTAGTATCAATTGGAGAAATAGTGTGGCTCTCGCTGAGAACACCTCAATGTCACAGGTTCCCAGCAAGTCATAGGGGGCACTATTGTACAAGAAACTGAGGGTATCCTGGCTGACACGGGTCCAGTTAACCCAGCCAAATGTAGGCCAAATGCGTACCCCTATTTAGGTGATCCTGGTCACAGTAAACTTAGTTCACAGCTCAGCTATTTACTGGTGTTATCTGGACTATAAAGCTCAACTCACTTTCACATCAAGCCTCTTCACAACTTAATCATGAGTTCTTATTAAAAACAAAAAGGTTTTATACACGTTTTAGGGAAGAATACTTCAGTCCAGCAATCTTTCATTTAATTATTCTTTCAACAAAAAGGCAAGGTTAATATGTCCTTTGATGAAATGTAAAAATGTTTTTAAAAAGCCTTCTCGCTGTTTGCAGGTGTCTGAATCTGGAGAACTATGGATTTATTTAAAATTATGATCCTTGGATGTTTCTGTCTGTACAGCCAGAGGAATAATTATATCATTTTGGACTGCAAGCCAATTAAGCGAAAGTTCTAATACAATTCAGAAAATACTCTCCTGACTCAGAAAACAGGATCTCTGGGGTCTAGAGACTAAGATGACCTTCTGTGAATTTTTTGTCACTTTTATTACTGTACATGTACTGCAGCCAGTCTAAAGATGAGTCTAAAGCCACTCTTAGGACCCCATATTAATTAACTATATGCTTCTTTATGCTGCTTTATAAAACTATTTAAAAAAATGTCATTATAGATAAATGGAAAAAGGCTGTGATGTGAACCTCAAGGGCTGTTAAGTTATCTTGTTTTATTTAATATTAACTTACAATGGCACTTAAGAAATCATTACTGCTGTAGAATCACAGTAAGTGGAATTCACAGCTGACTAAAGGAAATGTCAGTTCCACTCCCCAGCAGCATTAGCTGTAAATTCCTGCAGCGTTGTCAATAGTGTTCCCTCTGATTGTATTAACCAGAAATGAACAAACTCTTTATCTTTGTCATTACTCAATCTGTTGTCAGAATGACATCATCATCTGGCTTCCAGTGAAGAGAGGAGAAGAAAAAAGACAAGAACAGAAATTTGTCAAGATAAGAGAGGTCTGAAGGGAAGATGTTTTCTATATTCAAATCAAGTCAAATGTTTAAGAATATTGCATGCCAATCTGACACAGGGCCTGTTAAATCCTCCCATTAAAGGCTTACATGATACAATTACATTTTGGAAAAGAATATCCCCACCATGAATCTCTAACTGGTTTAATACAACAGGATCCTGTTGCATTTTTACCTCCTTTCACAGCTGCAAGAATTGCTTTTTATACATCTTTACTTTTTTTGTTTTTGAAAGTACAGTAGCAATTGTGAAATGTTTCACCAAAATGCATTAATTGTCTTATCATCCCCATGTCCACATCCCGTGGATCACAATAGAGCACTGTTTATTTAATTCTCTAAACAATTCCTCCTTTATCTGAATGCTGACTGGAGTGAGAGTCAGTGTTAAGACTGATTGTGCAGACATTTACAGGAGCATATTCATACACAGTTCAGCAATCATTATTCAGGACTTGCTAACCGATGGGGGAGATGTCATGAGCTGTAGCTAGAAGGGAATAGCACACTGGCAGCTAAACAGGTGTTGACAATCAAGGAAGCAATGCCAGTTTAAACACGTTTTTATTTTTAAGCCTGTTATTTTGCAACAGAGCATTAAATGAAAACCAGAATTGTGTTATTTTCTATCCATTCCTCTTAACTAAACCACCAGGATAATATGATTTTAGATCAAGGCTGTGGGCTAATACAGCTCTTCTGGCTTCTGTTATTGAAACCCTCAGTGCAGGAATCACCCAGTCCAAACTTCATAGAGTAGCTCATGAAATCTAAAAAGGGGAAGACAACACCCAATGTGATAAAACAGAATGTTGTTCTCACATGGTTCACAAACCTACACAATGTGCTTATTACTCTTTGAAATCAGAGGGATGTGCTTGAGAACATTTAAACATTAAAACAACTATCAGTAATAGTCTGTGGTGGAATAATTAAAGAACAATCTCAACCTAAGATATTGTGTTCCTTGCTACTTGGCTGCATAATTTTACTTAATTGAAAATCTTCAGTTTCATGATCTTGTATGCAACAGGCAAAACGTGTCCTATGGACAAAGGGAAAATATGTTAAACAGAAGAGATAAAACATAATGTTAAATATGGCCACAGGTACTCAAATAAGAGATCAAACTATCAGGCAGAAGAAGAAGAAATCTTCCTGTAGGAATTGTGTCGTGAGAAAGTGAACAACCACAGATGTTCCATCGACCCTGTTATGACTGGTGGAGATCACTTCCAGTTATACAGTTGAGGTAAACACTTTCTTCCCATCGTCCTCTAGCAGTGCACCAAGACATCAATACACCCCACTTATGTAAAAGTAATGAAGGATGGTGGAAATGGTGAGGGCATGTTGAAGAATTTGCACATCTGTATGTGAGAGGTCCAAGGCCTATAACTTTAAGTGAGGAGTGCCTAAGAGTCTCTCCTACATGGCTCAGCATGTCACACCACACCAGATCTTCCAATGATTGTTGTCAATAGAGACAAACAGCATCACGAAATAAAACTGTCTAGTACACTCTGGGGCCAACCCATTTCATAAGAGTACAGCTGGAGCCCCAGTAGTGCAGATTTGCTGTGCAAAATGTTATCTTCCTGGAGGAAGATCTTCTTTACTACTGTGAGATGAAGGGCTGAAGGTGTGGCTGGGACATGGCACACTGCAATAAGGGCAGACATGATATGGTCAATTTACTGTACATGCGTGCTGCTATCACATGAACTGGAGCAACAGAGGAGACTTCGTCTGCAGCACTGTGGTGAGCTCTGTCTTATCATAGAGTCCGGGAATATGCCAGCAGCAGCAACTCTAGAAATGAACGTGGATCCACAGCTGGTCTAGCAAATACAAATCCACGAAGAAGTATATCCAAAAAAACAATTATCCGTATCACAAGTAGGGGACTACTGGGAGGAAGGGCAGGAGAAGATGTAGTAAGGATTCATTGGACAACTTTGTTATTCAGTCTCAACAAAAGAGTAGTGGCACGGCACTTCCCCATTGAGGATAATTGCATTCTGCCTGAACAGTTTTTTTCTAATGGGGAGTAGGACATTCCATGTATTTCTCAGCTATTTAAAAATGTGGCTGATTTTAGGATTAAACTGGTGGTCAGCTACTCAGGGTGGTTGACTACGATGTTTAGAATTAGGAAACATAAATCACAATCCAACTGCATATTCAGAAGTTCCCTATTTACATCCAAATGCTGAGACTAAGATGGAGATTTTCGCATAATGTGTATAATCTAACTGTTTGCAAGGGGCTGGGGAAACCAGCAATGCCAAAGAAATGTCTTTCCAATGGTAGGTCAGTCCTGCGTTTTGAGGAAAATGCCACAATCCCCTGAAAATAGCAAGAACACATTTTGCCCCTGCTGGGTGGCACAGCTTCTCTGATGAGAATGCCCAGGTTATTGTTTCCACCATCAAGTATTGCATCTTATAGGGTCTGCACATATTTGAAAGTGGGAAGTTAAGACACTAAATACCTTTGCTTGACTCATCTCCCAGTTCACCTGTTGCTGCTGAAGATGTTGTCTTCTTATTGCTATAATCACAGTGGCCAAAGTAAGGGGACAGTTTATTTTTTCCATGTTGCCCTTGAAATGTTGATTTTAACTTTTTAAGGTTCTTAACAAGCAGGAGAAATTTAAGTCAAATTACAGGCATCTTAAATACATCTCATTTTATAATTTGAGAAACCTTATTTGCACTGACTCTACCCCATTTTCCGTGTGACTCACCTCTCCTGGAATTACTGACATCATTTACAAAAGTTTTACACTGTGTGATACTTTAGCCCAGTGGCTCAAGGATTCCTAAAATTCTCATTCTCCCAGCCGAGCTGCAGTATTCACATACACACTGTCTCTTCTTGTTCCTTCATACTATCTGCTTGTCTCTCTTTATCTGTGTTGTCAATTTTATTGTTTCATGTTCCAGTGATGATTTACTTTTTTCTTAAACAATTATTAACAATAGAAACTTAATCCAAGAGCTTTGTGCAGTTGTTTTAAAGACCAAATGTACAGTATACAGTGCATTGGTAGAACCTTTATCTAGTTCAATCTAATATTGCACATATGACACTTAGTCTTTGTCACTGATATTATGTCCATAACCATGCTAATGAGATGTAAAATCCTCATAACGTTTTTACAATTATTAAGGGCATGAGGTCATTACATTGCTTCTTTCCACTGGAAGCTTAATAAATGGAAGATTGTATCCATCTGATGCATAAAACGATCCATACACCTTTCTCATACTGTACCATTGTCTTTGTAGAAACCTTCAACTTTCACACATTACTGTTGTTTGGTTAGTTTTATCCATCAGATGCATAGTGTTTTTTTGGTTTACCTAAATGTCATCTTCCATTCTTTTAGTAACCTGTAGGCTTACTATCACCCTGCACAGCATCTCCATACTCTACCAAAACTATTAACTATAATGTGTCTAACAAAGAAGTAATTATTTGTATTAACACAGTGTTTTTTAAATAAATATTTTGTATAAATACTTTGCATACATAGAAAGACAAAAAAAATGGGTCACGAAACTTTTTTTAAATGCATGGATTTTATGGATTGTTATACTGTATGATGTTCTTGCTGAGTGACACTTCATGAAGGTGAAGGAAAATCATGATGTTAAAGAAAAAGAGGCGACGTGGCAGTCCCAGTTCTGTATTATGACCATGTCATTTCAATAGACATCCTAAGAATTTCATCTTGGACTTTTGATGTTAGAATTGACACACTTTAAGTAAAGATGACCGGACACATATATAATTACAAAAGCATTTTAGAAATACTATCTTATTGACTGACATTATAGGTCTTCTTCTGCCACATCATAAAGAGCTTATTTTTTGTGGTTTTCAGATTGGTGATTGTGAATGGTGTGAACTTGCTTTGTGAAAAAAGCACTCCTGTACTTTAAAAACATTCAAACATGTCTGCTGGGTGCATTTGTACTGAAAACTAGCTCCTGTTGACATAATAAGAAATGTTATTATTTTGATTATATTGAAATAAAACTCACAAATATAATTCAAAGACCATATATTTTATCTGCAATGCAATGTCCACTTTTTAGTGCATGAAGAACATTGCCTTGAATGTTTTAAAATTTGGTCAAATCTCATTATGAAATTAGGACTGCGAGAGTTCAGTTCATCAACACAGATAAAATGTCCTCTCAAGCCAAACACAAAAGAATGTGTGCTTCATGTGATCCTAAGATTGAGGCATGTCGAATCCTGAATCAGCAGAAGGCAGGCTTCTCAGCTCTGTCACAAATAATAAAAATAAAATACTGCCACATTGAAACAGATGAGATAAATGTTTCCTAGGCTTAAAAGCTAATAACAGAATCCAGTGACGACAAGGTTGGTTTATAAATAAAAATACACTTCAAAGAGAAAATTGAACAGGGATTCGCTCTGTTTTAAAATCATTCTGTTGCATATGAAATTTAAAATGGAACATTAAAGAGAACCGAGTCCATGAGTGTGGTGTGTGGTGGCATCTGTGGTTTCAGGCAGGCTGTAGTATGAAAGATTCATCAGAGATAGAATGACATTAAATTACTTTTTCCTTTTTTATTTTTCTTCTAGGAAGCTCTAATGAAACTGAGCTCTGTCATCTCAGCTGCTGTATCCCACTGTTAATTAGTTTTCTATTTATTTAGCTGATCTCGAAGTGGAGAGCAATCCACAGCCCGTGAATTGTTTGACTCCTGTGTTAAATAGCCCACATTCCAATCCTCTGATGCTGAAACTAACATAAGTCCCACTTTCATCTCAATGCCGTGTCAAATTAGCACCCAACAGATTCCCGATACAAAGAACTTAGTTACCAAAACCCTGGAGGCAGCGCGATTAAGATGACCTCGGGTAAATGTGTTGTGTCTTCAAGAGAAACCCTTGTGGGATTCACACATGTATCTGCATCCACTGGGAACACACATACTGTATGAGCACAAAATCAAACGTATTTTGGCCCTCACATTAAATTCAGCCCATGTACAAAAATAACAGGGACATTACTTTGAAAGTATTAGAAATTTTTTGCAGCTTTTCAAATCAGTATCTTTTGCTCTGACAGTTCCTCATTGTAACAGAAAATGAAAATAGAATTGCAACTTCTGTTTAACAACAGAAATGGTGCAGAATAGAAAAGTTCCATCTATTTCCAGTAATTACTTTATCCCAAGAGGGTTGTGGAGAGGCAGAGCCTTGCACTGTGGGCAAAAGACACAGGGTAGGACTATACCTTGCATGAGGTGCCAGACCATCACCGGACACAAGAATATAGAGAAGGCAACTTAGAAAAGCCAATAAACCTGGACTGCATGTCCTACACAGACCACACATGAACTCCCTGGCTGAAATTGAACCCAGGACCCAATGACTATGAGGCAGAAGACTCATGCCTTGGTGGTTAAGAAGACTGATACTGCAGATTCCACACCGAGACACTTTTGAAATACATATATTCACCCTTATTATTTATGCAATGTAAATTGATTTACTTGCTTACCTTTTTTTCAATTCTCATGAACAACAGAGCAAGACATACATACATGGTGAGAAATATGTGATCTGGAGTTTGTTTAAAAAAAGTGCATTTTCACTGGCTTTACTCAGAAGATAACAATGTAAATGCTCAGTAAAATTACAACATTGAATGTCCATCTACTGATCATTATTAGACTCGTTGACCCAGACACCTTTATGAAAACATGGAGAAACTACAGTATCAAAAATCTTGCTTCCATGTAACAACAAGACATGGCATTACTGGGGCTGTAGAATGGCAGTCTGTGTACCAGAGATGACATTCCTGCTAATAAAAGCAAGAAATGGTGTTTTCTGTTTAATCTGATTAATCCTGATTGCACAAGTGTGTAAAAGGGAGAAGCCACAAATGTTTGCAAATGTCTGTGAAAGGCAACAAGGGAAATTAAGGGTTAGTAGTTGTGGAATGGCTTAAAAAGCCATTAATCTTAACTTTATAGTCAGTGTGTTGTCAAATCTCACAGCAAAGCTTCGAGTTCACAATATTTTCAGTCCTGTGCTCCACCTGTTGTCACACCAACATGAATCAATTTCTCTCAACATGGTTTCTCAACATGGCAATATCCATACTCATATGGCAAAGGTAATGCAAGCCTGGTTGCATCGATTTACGATCAACATCAAACACTGGCCCACTTTATTGTGGCAAAAGTCTGTTACATACATCATTGTGTTAAAGCCTTTGGCTTTCTTTTCTTCTGAGAAGATGCCTTCATATTCAAACTACAGTATACATTATGCACATTTTTATTGCTATACTTGCCCTCATCAGTACACACAGAGGAGAATATATTACTTTTATGAGTATTATTCCTAATTTTATGTGTGCATATTAAATGGTTTTTGCTTCAGAATTGTAGCAGGAGAAAATGTAAACGGGGCAAAAGAGATTCAGACAAGCATGAACATGCAATTAGAATTCAAGATTTTTCCCCTCTGGAGTAAAACATTTTTTTTCCTGTCTCAATTCTGTTACACTTCATTCATTGGGGAATTGTTTTTTTTTTCTATTTATGCAGTTAAATACTCTAATTCGAAACTCTATCACATTCAATATCTGCAAAATAAATCAATCTGATGCATGCAACACATAATAAATTAATATTATAGGACTGAAAGGTATTTTGTGGCAAAGCAGTCATTAACATTCATTGACTGCAGTAATTTCTACAAATCAACAAATTCCTGTTTAGAATGCCTGTGAAGAATACTAGTTTGTGTTACATCTTAAGGTGCACTTAAATATTTTACTATTCTTGTTTTAATTTTATTTTATTGTAAAATAGCAATAATTATAAAACATGTTTGATGTTATAAAGACTTTCAATCTTTTTCTTAATTGCTATTATAAACCAATGTAGCAGTAAGGTTGTCATGGAGTGGATGCTGGTAAGATAATGAAGAATGTATAATAATAATTTGTCTACAGTAATATGAACCCATGAAGCACCAACAAAAGTCCCTGTTATGAAATACTGTGATAAAGCAATGTGTTCGTTGTGTTTCTGTGTTATTGTCATGTGTCAGTTTAGTAAGTGTCTGGGATGATACTGTAATTGCAAGACTTACAAGACATTTGATTTCGTAATGTTTGACCATGAGCAGTTTCAATGTTCAGAATAAAACAGTGCAAATGATGAATGGCAGTCAGGCTGCCATGTTGGTTTGTACAAAAACTTTCTCTATACTTTGATTGTATTTCCACTAGAATGATAGTTTAATCAATGTGATATGTTAATCATCATTAATTGTATAAACATATTTTTGTATTGGACCAGTTAGAACTTTAAGACAAATAAATGGCAACTGAGCAGTCTTCTAGTTTTACAAAGGAATACCAGTACAATGTACACTAAGCCCAGTAAAATGATACTAACCAAGTTCAGAGTTTATTGACCCAAAAAGGTTTTAGACAGGAGCAGTTAGCGTTACTTTACAGTTTTACTTTTAGAATTAGCCACATACTGACAATAAACAAAATTAAATGGCTGTATTATTTGTCAGGGTGCAAATCTGACAAAACCTTAAATAATTTGGTTGACCAGTTTGAACCTGGGTGAAAAAAAGCAGATAAATCCTTACAATCTCTAGAGATTTCCAGCAAACTTGCAGTTCTACAGTAACAAAGTAATATACAAATCCAAGAGATGCTTTAATTCAAACATTTGTAATCTTTGTTATGTTGATGTTCAGAACACATTTCAATGCCATTCCCAAGGAAAATGGCCTACAAGAAACAGAAAGGAAATATGTTCAGAAATGATTCAAGTTGAATTTCAGGTTCTAAACCGTTTTAATTCTTCTTTAAAAATGTGCATTGCTTTTTGGTGCTTCGAGAATTGTACCCTGAAAATAAAAGAAAAGAAATTCTGAAAAGAAACCTACTGCTACAGTCACAATAACTTGAGAATTTATAGCCACTGGACTTTAAAATGTTGTTTTCAGGCCCAGTTTTGACTCTTTCGCAAATCCTGCTTGAGATCTTCTTAATTGATATACTCGCAGAGACAAATGCCAACAATAGATCTTTTTTGGCTCTTGTTTTTGTTGCCTTCCAAATTATTTATTTTCTAGGATAGCGACAAAAGTGTGAGATTCTGGCTCTCCCTGTAATCATGAGAACCGGATGGTGATCGTTGACACTGCTTCAGAAAGAAGCAGAGAAGCAGTGTGTGTGTGTGCATGTGTGTCAGTGTGTACTTTCTTTGCCTAGTTTCTGAGTCCATGTGTGCAGGCATGCATTCATTAACGTAATTCCTCTACTTTAAACAAGAATGCCATCAGAGAGTGAAAAAAAGCCCTCATAAATATTTAGGCCCTCCCACTTCTACCTTCTGAACTGAAGAGAAAAGAGTGTTTAGCGAGGACTATGTCCAAGTGAATCTGCATGTGAATGTAAGAGAGCAACAAAAGGATGAAAAAGTGCTGAAAAGTAAGGGACAAACCCTTCATCTCCTTGGGGTCATTTATCTCACTCTTGTCAACACAACTCCAGTCGTTTTGAAGCTATTTGCACAGTTTTCAGCATTTTGTTTTCCTAGTTCTTAACTCGTTTTTTTGTTGTTGTTTTTGTAAGTAAATAAGTATATAAACAGCCCTGGAAGCTGTTTCAGAAACATCAGAGACCACATAGGAGGAGGCTAAAAGCTTAATTTCATACCCTGAAACAAAACAATAAAAAAAACTAAAAAACAGTTTGGGAAGAATGAATGTTGCAATAATGAAAGTTTTACTTGGTAAAACACCATTCTTTGCACCGCCTAGAGGTAAAAAAGCAAAACAAGTGTTTTTACTTTATCCACACCATTTTCTGCCTATTTTTATGTTTCATTTAAAGCAAATAAAGAATAATATTTAATAATATATCTAAATACGGCATCTACAGTACATAGTTAAATGTATGGGGTAAATATAAAGTAGGTCTCAAATCTGCATGAAAACAGCTTCAATGTGTACTTCAAACTTATTTCAACCACCAAATGAAAGATTACCAGTAGAAGTTAACTGCTGAGCATTTTAAACCAGTTCAAACAAATAAATGTAACCAAATAACCAGTTTCAACCATTAGAAACCAGCTCCAAATTCCTACTAAAATAAACATCCATTCCATTAGAGATTCAGGTTTTGAAAATCAGTTAAGTGCTTAATGATTTTATTGCATTTCATTACATATTGACTGAATACATACTGAATTTTTTCACACGCGAAAAGAGGGAAACATTATCAGAAAAAGCTCTAATTAACTGACAAAGCAAGGACAAATATATTTTACTCTATGTACTCATTAGATGTTATTGTATATACTGTAGTATTTTGAGTCTGGAAATTACCATAATGTTCCAGGAAAGTGTACTATGTACAGTTTGTATTTACATTGGATGACTCTCATTACAATGGCTAAAGCCAAAAAATAAAGATTCATACCATACCAGCTGTTTCTAGAACTTCCGCACTCTCACCATCTGTCATCTGAGATGGAAGGGTTATCAGAATGGTATCGTATACAGTATACAAAGTCAGTGGTCAGTCCCTGAGTACTTACTGTGCATCATTTTCCTTTGTCGATTGAAATAGGGGTTAAATTGGCCCCTCTTAATACAGCCCATTGGAGTGGGAAAGTACTGCAAACAGAAAAGCAGCCTGACTTGAATCAGCAGCCTGAAGATACAAGAAGTAGCTGTTGTTAAAGACGCCGTTCTCAGGGACAGTGCAAGTGACAAACGCAGTAGGGGCTATGAATCACGATCAGTGTGCTGTCTCCCCAGAGCCAAGGGGGCAAAAAGTAGACAAGCTCCTAGGAAGGGCAAGTGGTTCCTGATCATGTTGGTACAAATGACATGGGCACAAGTAGCATGCTTTCCCTGCAAAACAGATTAAAAGTCCTTGCAGACAAGCTGAAGAGCAAGATCAAACTGGTGCTGCTCTCAGAGACCCTGCCGAACAACGGTCTGTGAACGCAATGACTGACAGAAGGCCTGCTGTGCTGAAAACAGCTTCAGCTTTCATAGCCACAGGAAACTTTCTATAGCCGGGTCTATCTGTACTGATACAATCAAGTATATCTAAATGAGATGGATATGAATCAGCTTGTGGCAAGGGCTGTATAGGAGGACAGACGAAATTTAACACCATTTAAACTAGAATGGAAGAGGAAAGAATCCAAAGACAAACTGTGAGGGCGATACAAAAGCAGCAGAGAGAGAAAGAGACAGAACCTGGGGGTAAAACATGGCAATGATTACAAATGTCAAACAACGTGGTAATTATGTTCTTGTACCTAAGTGGCTGGAGTGGAAGGTATAAATTGCAAGAATCTGCATTATCATGTGACTGTAATGTTATTGAAGGGAAAGTAATGTTAGTGGGGACACAGTGCTCCAGAGAAACAGGACTGGTGGAATGTGTGGAGATAAAGAACCATTCTGGCCCAAGAACCTACCCTAGATGAATCAGTGGTCGCAGAATTTATACAGTATGCATCAGGTTTAAAACTATTCAAACATTATAATGTTAAGAGTATGCTACAGAACTCCAAAATCAGAAATCAATTATAATGCAATCTTACATACTCAGGAAATGAGGAATGTATGTAAGAAAGAGAAAAAGATTTTAATTTTCTTCATATACTGTGGGTGGGGAAGAACAGGGACACCAGCATCTGAAACTGAATTCCTAGACATGGCTAATGACTGCTTTCTTACTCAATTTGTCAGGGACCTACAAGAAGGAATGTCTGTATTGATTTCGTCTTTATAAAAATCAAGACAGAGTAAATAATACAGAGATGTGAGAACCCTTATGATCATCGTATTGGATGTTTCAATTGTATTCTGAAACTGGACAGGTAGAGTCCAAAACACATGTGCAGTATATAATTTAAGGAAAGCAAGGCGTAAAAGACTGCATTTAAACATGTAGAATGAAATAAGATGTGGCATCAGCAGAGAATGGATGACAGGAAGATAAAGATATTCTGTTAAAGCAAAGAACAGATCCATGCTACAATTAAGTAAATCAAACTCTGGAAATTGACTGGAAAATTGCTGGTGTAGTATCCATCCACAAAAAGGGTTACAAAACCAAATAATGAGAGACCAACAAGACTTACAGTACTTCTGCCTAGAGGACAGTCAACAAATATTTAGAAAAGGTAGGTCTTAACTTATTTAACAGAATTCTGTGAACATGCTACTGCAGTAATAGATACAGGGTACATGATATGATATATTTAGATTTTAAGAAGGGCCACAATACACACAAAAAAACGTAAACAGAAGGCATCCAAGGTAATGCACTGTACAGTATGTACAGTATGTATTTCAAAGATGTTCTGTAGAAAGCATGTTTACAAAATACCTCCATTATAAATTCTTATATTATATTTAAAGTATATCCTTATTTGGATATGTGTTGAAAAATGTGTGTACTAATAAAATTAATTACTGAATGCAAATTTTAAACACAAAACAGAGTTTGTGTGTGCTACAATGGAAGCACCTTCCTAAATCACACACTACTACCACAAACATTGCTGCCAAGAGGCATACAGGTCTATGTTACTAATCAAGACCCATTTATTAGTGAGAGTCAACTGAAGAACAAACTTTGGTGACTAACATCTTAAGCAACAGAATCCGTGGCTTAATAAATCATTTTAAAGAAGATTTTTTCAGATCACACCATTTCAGTAATTTCACACAAAGCTCGAGCCTCAGGCATGTAAAACTTCATTTGATGTCTGGTTTGCTCATTCCAGATGATAACCGTTACCTAATCATTATCTCTTATATTTTTTATCTTTATAATTACGTCTGTAATTTTTATTACATGAAGAAAGTTGTATCAGATTCATCCCCATCTCTGGGTAAACCTTGCTGAGCTAAGTATTTTACATCTTTATTTTTAAAAGTCAATGATAATGATCACTCTTCTGTTGTTCAAGCAGAGATAGCACACATTAGCCAATAACAGAATGTTTCGGGAAAAGTCACAAAGAAAATTATTTTCTCCCTACAAGAGTTCTAACATGATTTTCAAAAGAGGTGGAAATAAGAAAAAGTGTGCAAAGTCTGTTTCGAGTCTCTACATTATGTAAAATGTGGCATTATTGATTTCTTGAACCATACATATAGCAAAATAAGGATGTTCAGTCACATAAATCAGACCTTATTTTTGTCTTTTTCAAAAGCATGCTTTTGATGTCAAGATTTAAGTTCCAAGGTGACGTCTACAGTTACTGTGAGTGTCTTGCCCCTGTCTTAGTTATGATACCAGAGTGAATGTACCTCAATCTTTCACCCAATTGCCAATAAGAATCCATACATCTATCTTCTAAAAGCTGCATCCAATTCAGGGTTGTGAGGCAACCGGAACCTATCCCAGCAAGCAACGTGTCAAGCCAGGATAGACCCTGGAAAGGAAGCCAGTCCATCACAGGACACACACAGACATGCACACACTCACATCAGGGTTAGCCAATTCACCTACCAGTATGTTTCTGAGCTGTGGAGTACCCAGTGGAAACCCATGCAAACATAGGAAGAACATACAAACTCCACACAGGTAGCACCCTAGGTCCAGCATGGAACCCAGGGCCCCAGCACTGTGAGGCAGAAATGCTGACCACTGCACCACCGTGCTGCCATACCCAGTAATTATAAAGGCTCCATATAAAATCAGTGTCAGAAAAGGGCAAATGATGAAGGCCTCACTGACAATGTCTAGCTAATGCTTCACGTTCCAAGTGTTGGCACACAGAAGACATTGTGTGACTGCACGGCTACAAAAGGCCCAATCCACCTCTCATGTCCCAAGAAACATTGTATGAAATACTACTCCTTGATCCAGTGCAGACTCTATCTAAGTCATCTGGTGCACATTCAAGGAGACTTGGGGAGTGGAGCCACGGTGCTTACACACCAAGATGTCAACATGAGCTTCAAGGAGGCAGTAGCCTCCACTGCTGCACTGAAGTGTAGGGACAGCTGCAGAAGAGAAAGACACAACCAACCCTACCATCTACACCATTGAAACAGGCTCTCCTGAACTCAGTGAAGGGCAGACTGTACGTGGAGAGAGATTAGCAGCTCCAGCACTGACAAAGAGGAAGAGTCTGACTGCCAGTGGCATACTGTAGCTGTCACAGCAGGAGATTGTTGTTTTGTGTTGTTTGTCTTGAAACATACCACCCTGCATTATAGTGGTGAAGCGCTTGATGACACTGATGAACATCAGGTGAGGTTCTTTTGTTGCATTAATGCGCAAAAGGGAAAGTAGCATGGGAAGTAACAGCCTGCTGCTGAAACAGAAAGATACTGACAGGTCTGAAGGGATCTGATCACACATCCCCAGTAGAACATTTAGGTTTACCCTAAAAATGGTCATGTCTAGGTTCACCTGAAGTTCTTAACCAGTTGTACTGTATGATGTGTAGTCAGTTATGTTTTTTTTTTTTTCTGGGGCCTAAGCCTACTTTTTCACTTTTTTTAATTTGATCATCTGACATTTCAAACTCCAAGATTCCCATTTGCACTATCTGCAAAGACGCAGACTTATTTTACTGATTAATTAAAATTACTGTATATACTGAAGAACATGTTTAGAGAGCAAATAAAATTATACTAAGATAGGAACCTCACCTTAGTAATGTTGATTCCCAAAGGAAACATTTAAGTTCACTAATGCATTGAGAAATGTTAAAATATCAGACAGAAAATGCTTTTTAGGAGTATATGAGTATTTAATTTAAATATATATTACATACTGTACATAATAAATTTCACCTCCTTTAAAGAACGTCTTTACCATGTTTTTAAACCTACCTCAGCAAAATACTGGAACACTCTTTTGAGCAGACAAATTGAAAAGTCACTTTTAGACTTGTGCTTTATCTTTAGTTTTTGTTTTTGGTTAACATTTATATTGCAGAAATACAATTATGATAACTAGATCTTCAGTGCATTACTAAAGTGAAAAAAATGTATTTTGTACCTCAGTTCTCCTTTGGGACAGCAGCACTTAAACTACACAAGTGCCAATTGAGATATAAAAATGTGCATATTTCCAATGGCTAAAAAAATAAAACACTTTAAATGACATTAAAATAAACATATATAAATATATATTGCAGGGATCTTTTCTACAGCCTTCAATATGTATGAGTCTGCTCCATCCACCACTTTAAAGATAGGGATTTATGTATTTTAATAATTACATTACATAGATGTAAAATAACACTTCAGGTTTGCTATTCATCTTGAAATATATGCTTACATACCGTTTGGGGGTTTGTATGCTGTACTTATTGCCTACTATGGTATGTCATACAACACAGAAATGTTAAAATAACAAATGACATTTTATTAGTGATTATATCAACCACTTATAACTGAATAAAACATCACAGACATTGAAGCCTTGCATATTTTACAAAAACATAAAAAACTAGGTATCCAATAGGTAGCGTTACATTTTAACTTTTGATTGAGAACTTGAGAACAAATGTTGAGGGGGCACCATTAGGAGAGTATATCTGTACGTGCTGCAAGATAGTAAAAAAGAAGAATTAAGGTCATATCAAAGTTCCAAAACCATAAAAGAACTGGAAATAAAGGACCTGTTTTCCTATATAGGAAAAAAGATTCAGTTTTTTTTATTCTGAGAGGTGTTCCTGTAATTTGGCTGGAATAATTGCTATTGTAGCTGACAAATCCATAAGAAAGGTTACAGATGACAGAAGGCCATCTGGTTCATCTACTAGCCCACTGGGTAGTTAGCAATTAGGGATCTCATTCAGCCATTTCTTGAAAAAGTTATGGTATCGACTTCAACAACTCTGAATGGGTATACAGTAGCTTGCTCCATGCTCCCACAAGCCTTTTGGTTAAGAAGTGCCTCCTAAAGTTATATTTAATGGACTTCCATATTTTGTGGTTCCAACTTGTGCCCTCTGGTTTGTCTTTCACTGTTCAGTCTGAGGAAATTTTGTATCAGACCCTTCTTTTTCCATTCAAGACTAAACAGGTCCAGTTCCTCCAGCCTGCCAGTGTATGATACTCCTTTAAGCCCTGGAATTTACAGTATCTGATTGCTCCTTTCTGGACTGATTCCAGAGCAGCAATATCTTTTGTTATCATCTGGGAACCAACACTGTATACACAATACTCTAAACAAGGCCTTACGAGTGCATTGTACAATTTTAACATAACATTCCTCAATTTAAATTTACACTTTTTAGCAGATATCCTAACATTTTATTTTATATTACTTACCTACATAATCTAGAAAATGTAAATGCTGTGTAAACCGAAACACCTACTGTATGTATTTTCATAAGTAGTCTCTTCTATTTCTCTGTCTCCCATTTTGCATTTATCTACATGGAAAACTGCACTCTGCGCATTTTATATAAAATGCCATCACCCAGCATTTCCCCAGTCTTGAATTTGATCTAAATCTTCAGGAGTTTAATCCGCTGCTTGTAGCTACAGTATTTGCTAATCTTTTTAATTTGGTATCTTCTGCAAACTTAACAAAATTACCAAAAACATCGGCACCTTGATTATTGACATAAATAAGGAAGATCGGCGGTCCTAGCTGAGGTCCCTGTGGTACTCCACTAATTACATCATTAAAACTTCACTATTCATCACTTATAGTGTCTTCACCCTAGGTTTTCTATTTAATGAGCTATTCTCAATCCAAACACTCTTGTTTCCCTGATTGTCTACTGCCTGCAATTTAAGAATTAATTGTTTATGAGGAAATTTATCAAAAGCCTTCTGAAAAACTAAATAAACCATATCAAATGATCAACATATATGCATCAATGTTGTGGCATGCTCCAAGAACTCTAACAAGCTGGTTAGGCAACCTTTTTTAATTCCATGTTGACTATTTCCTAAGATATTATTTCCATATAGGTGATCATGTGGTTTAGTTCTTTTACTACAATTGCTTCCATAACCTTACATCTAATGGAAGTCAGACATATTGGTCTATAATTACTTGATTCAGTAATTATAGACCAATATGTCTGACTGTTGTTGTTTTTATTATACTGATATGATGCTGTTGCTAGTTCTGCTACAGCTACAATTTACTGCTGCTACTAACAATAATAATAATTTACACAACCAGGTCTTGTAAATAGAATATGGATTTTAAATAGAGGGATTATACTGAGAACACATAGAAAGGAGAAATAACATACTGAGCGAGGACATAGCAGATAAAAAGAGAAAAAAAGACAGGAGGTTACTGTGCCAGCAGTGTGCAGATATTCCCAGATATGTTCAGAATTAGGTTAGCATGGTAAATTAGTGGACTGCCCTGTTTGTTAATACTTATAAAGCAGAAGGTTTTGGATTTAAAACGGAAAATTAGTTTAGGTTTAAGGGCCGGAAATGTTATTTTTAATGCTGGATTTGTTCAACAAAATTGCTGTGCGGATGGCATTTCACAGGTGTTAATCACTTACTGTACCTGAGTACCAGCTGCATTCAGACATGGCTCGGAAACCCTCATAAGTAAACATGTAAAATATAGAGCAATAATGTGACAATAAGAGCCCCCTAATTAGCAATAAGTGAACAAACTAAAATGAGTTGCTTGACATGATGAAGCAACTAGTTATTTCCTCGAGCACTGCAATGGCAGCATTTTTGTTCATTCTAGTAATATGAATAAATCTATCGATTTTCAGTCTGTTTGTTCAAATGTGAGTGGCAAGCATATGAATATTACATCTTCTGTATATACTGTATATATGCCACTTCACCCTGTGATACTGAGATTCTGCAGGTTTATGGTCCAGAATTAGAACTGCTAGTCAGAAATGCACAGCTTTTCAAAGCAATACATCTGACCTTTCCTGTCTCTGTGCAATTTGCCTGGATCACAGAGATGGCCTGGGATCATAGTTTTTAAAGGAGTCAGTTTGTAGACATACCACTGAGCCACAGTATAATGTTCTGAAGGACTTCCAGACTTTTTAAGTGGAGATGGGAAGCCAGGTTTCCAAACACTACTGCTGGTGGAGTAGTTTGTTCGAGGCTTTCTTCCACAGATGCGATTCCAAGTTCTAATGCTGCTGTACCGCACACTCGGAGTTATATACTGATCTTGTGCAAGTCCGACACTGGTTTTAAATGTCTGCGTTACTGCACTTACAGTAAATCCCACTGCGGAATTTCACCATATTCTTTAAAGCAAACCGTGTAATGTTTTATGGTTAACCGACTCCCTTTCTGTTTTGAGATTCTGAGGATTTCTAAAACTACAAAATGTGGCAGGAAATATTCCCTTGCTGAAGGAAGGCAGCAGAACATTCTAGAGAGGAAACGGGAGAGTTAGCAACCCTGCCGTTATACTGCCTACTTGAACTCTTGTGGCGGCTGGGAAAAAAAACAACAACAAATTTGCCTTTTTTCTTTAAACATGTCAAACGGCTAGACTACAACGTTACGGTGGCCGGGCTCCGGGCTCGCTCAGTGCACAGCCAGCACGCGGACAGCCCCGCTCCACCGCTGCGACTCCTCTCCTCGCGGACCGTACGCGCGCACCCCCACCCCCCCCCGGCGCGCGCACAGGAACGCGCGCGCGCGCCCCCGGCTTGCAAGGGGCTTGTGCCGGGCAGGCCGGTCACGTGGCCGCGCGGCGAGCCCAGGAGTGGGAGAGCGAGCGGAACGCCAGTTTCATTGAGGAGCTCGGCTGCCGAGAGCGGAGAGGGACGGTCGCTGGTACTTGTGCACAGAAACATACAACACACACGGCAAGCTCTGGGGAACACGGGGGGAAAGAGGGACCTTAAAACGGCCTTAAGACACCCGATAAGGGTAAGACGAAGCAGAGAGGCAGCGCAACTGCGACTGAAGGAAAAGTGAGCAACCCGGAGTTGGCTGTTCGTCCTGGGTTACTTGTGGAATTAGCGGCGCAACCAGTAATAAAAAGAAACTACCTCCCCCCCCTTTTTTTTCCTCCGGTTCCCCCCCCCCTCCCCTTTTAAGCGTTTTCTTTTTTTTTCTTTTTTCTGTCCACTGGAACAACTGACAAGAAGGAGGAACAGAATCGCAGTGAGACTTGTGCGTTACAGAAACTGACGAGAGCCACCAGGAGCGTCTAGTAGCTGTCGGCTGGGAGAGATTTGAACCGAGGGGGGTTTGAAAAATACACACATCTCTTGCGTTTTGGGACTTTTTCGTTTTTATTTATTTTTAATTATTTTTATAGAGATATTTATTTTTTTGTTCCTTCTTCTTCTTTTCTGTCTGGGGTTAAAGTGGTTGTGTTTTTTTTTTTGGAATATGGTTGGGGAAATGGAAACTAAGGAGAAGCCGAAGCCGACCCCAGACTATCTGATGCAGCTCATGAACGATAAAAAACTAATGAGCAGCCTGCCTAACTTCTGTGGGATTTTCAACCACCTCGAAAGGCTGTTGGATGAAGGTAAAAAACAGCTAAGTGATTTTCAGACGTGCAGTCTTGTACCAGAGTAAAAAAAAACGCGAACCTGCACAAACATAGATGTATGTAATGTTTTACTTTGAGAACAGGAGCGTCACCCACTACACCAGTCCACCCCAAAAAAACGGATGTGTGGTGCAGCAGGTTTCGTGGATTCCTGCTGTTTGGGATAGAGCATGCAGCCGATTTTCAGCAATATTAATTATCGGCAGGATCTGTTTTTTTGTAGAGTGGAGAAGATACTAGGTCTGAATTCTTAAAAAATACCGGTTTGCATAAAATGCCATAAGGCTGGGCAGATCTTCCTGAACTAAACGGGAGGTTTGATGTGCCCCTAGTTGTTCAGTTGACACCGAAAGAAAACCTAATACGCAACTGGAAATCGTTACAACAGCATAGAATATGTTTCATTTCAAACGGGCATGGATCTGATATCAGTTATACTTAAATCGACATTTTTCTGATCTCGGTTACAGCGGGTGCTGTTGTTTGAACAGTTGAACAGTTTTTACGCGTATTAAAACAACTGCTTAACAGGCTTCCTGATTTTCTGTCATTTGTGAACTGTTTTGATAAACCCAGAGAATTCGGCCACATTGCCAGTAAACACGCAGCTTGGATCTTTAGGATGCGACTTTTTGCAGAACCTGGTTTTGCGCTGCAAGTGTGCTGTATTGTTATTATTGTTTATTACCGCCAATGGATTATTTACATACAAGACTAAAGCAAGACGGCTCTAGGTGCTACAACAATGACATTGTTTTAGATGAGCAGAAAGCTACTTGAGATTCATGTTAAAATGTATCTAAATGAAATCTGACAGAATCAATTCATTGAAGATTAGCCTCTGGGTTAGTGAAGAATTTGAGTGGTACTTGGATCTATTGTGCTATAGAAACAGTGCAGTACATACCTTTAAATCAGAAACCATGCAAGTCAATGCCACAATTTTAGCTCCCAACAGTCGTATGCGACGCAGAGTAGGTTAGGATCGAAAATAAAGAGTAAAGACCTATTGAAGGAAAAAAAATGTCCTTTCGAAACTGCACCGAAGTTACCATCCAGTAGTTTTTGGATGCTGTACATTTATACGTGCAGTGACAAAACCGAATTAATGTACAAAACTTTAAACAACTAAACAAAACTAAAATACTTAATGATCGAGATCAGAATGAGGACAATTACGACTGTAGGATATGTGCGTTATCACTCTTTAATAATGTAAATAGAATCATAATTCTTGTATAACTTTTTTGTTTGTTTGTAAACTGCAAGCACTGTGAGGTATGTGAATCGGGGACCCGTGATGGGGCCTTTTGCTATAAGAATTTAAATAATTGAACAACCGCTCCTGTGTGTGTTCTCGCATAAGGGTGGGGAAGAGATTACAACTTTCTGGAAATCTGTTCTCGTCCTACAAAAAATGACAAACTTCCGAGAGTTGAACTAGTTTGAACGCTAGGGGGCTCCCCGACGCTCCGTTTACAGTGATCCCGTCCTGTTACCAACAGGCAAAACCACATTATAGGTCCTTTGCAACTGTAGCTGACTTTATTAAAGCGGGTCCCTAAATATGAACTTTCTCCAGAATAAACATGGCTTTTGTTCACTGAGAACGACTGAATGATTTACTAAGGGTGTGATTTATAGAAGACCCATATTAGCCTCAAGCATTTGCAACTTAATACTGGGAGCATTTGCACTTCAGTCAGTAGTATTTACATGACAGACTTCAGTTCGCCGGCAGTAGTGCGGGTGGATCCTAGATGAGTAGTTTCTTAAAATGTTTTCCGTCGCAAAAGTAACTTTAAAATGTTTTTTTTTTGTGCCTTTGCATTTAGTCACTGCTGTTGTTGAAGCCATGTCCATATGAGTCCCTTGTCATTTAGTCGTGATGTGTAGACAGCCTTGCTTGTCTGAGTGAACTACAATCTCCGGGGTAACGTCGGCATAAAAATAGCAAAAAAGGATGTTCTCTTTGTTATCATAATAAGGCTAACAGCCAAGCCAAAGGAAAGTAGTCTTTCCTGCCCGGCAGTGCGTTATGTTTTTCCTTGTATTGTTTGATCCCCCACTTTGAAAGAGGAATTTTTAGACCGCTTGAACTAGATCTAAGCGCCCATGATATTTGTTTTAGAAATGCAGTTGTTTCACTGCTTGTTTTACTTTCTCTGTAGGGTAAACAGTGTTAAGTAATGTTATATCGTGACATAAGTCAGAAAGTATCGTTTGAAGTGCGATTTTGTTTATATTCAATGATATTGTGTTGTTAATATGCCGGTACTGCATGTGAAAATGAGATATTGCAGGAGCCCTCTATGCAGTGACCATTTGGCTGTGTGGTCTCTGTTAATTCGTACTGCAGTTATTCATATTGTACATGCTGTATCGGCCAGATAAGACTCAGAAGGTGTCCCGTGGTGACGGCGACTGTACAGGAAGGCTCCCTGGTTTTCTCTGACCTTAACACCACTGCAAGGCTTCATGAAGCTCACAAAATGTGTTGTGCGAAGTCTGGGAGCAGTCCCTGATCCTGCACACTTCAGCTCAGGAGTCTCTTCTGCGGTTGTGTTCAAGATCAACCAGCAAAAGGCAGGCAGCTGTGCCAGAGCCCCATGTCTTCAACCTGCGCTGATAATATGTAGTTTCAGATTTAGCAGGTCTGCTCTCTCTTTTATGGGCTGATTTGTGTAGTAGGCCTAATGCCGATATGGAGATTTTTCTAGTATTGAAAGTGGTAGGGTTTCAAATTATTCTGAAATGTCACATGTCATTTCTTTTTGTGCAGGACAAAAATGGTTCATACTGCTTTCAGTCTTTGTTGTCCATATTTTTATAGGTAGAACGGTAGGTTTTCATTGATTAGTTGCTTTTGCAGTAGGCCTACATGTTCTTGTACTGTAATGTTTTTACTCATAGTTATGTAGTTATTGATTGTAGCAGAGGTGGATGTGGTTGTTTTCCCAAACTGTATGTCTCCAAGGTTGTTCTGCTAATGTGTGCAGACAGTTGTTCTTTCAACATCTGGATAGGGTTTTTTTAGGCAGGGCCTGTAGCTGTATTTGTTTCCTTTGCAATTATGATTAAATCACTAGCTACAGAGTAGTCCTATACGCAGACACACTAAAATATAATTAAAGTGCATTATCATACAGCATATAGGAAACAAAGCAGATAATAAAATTTTCAGCGAAGTGATGAAAATAACTTTAGTGAACTGTAGGGTTTCACTTCTGCATTATTGCTTGACGTCTACCTCAGCAGTAGCAGTACTGCACAGTAGTGGCATTATTTTCTTTTAAAAAAGAGAAACGTGATATAAAAGTTCTCTAAAATACTGTCTTAATTTGAGTTTGCCAACAGAGTTGGTTTTGTTTTTTTTTTTTCAGAAAGAGCAGAAATGTTCCTTTTTTTGACTGCATGGACAGTAGTATTCACTTTGAGATCAAAGCCTCTGTTAAAAGTGGCCTACTAATTACTATTCTGAAATGATCAAATTTTATTTAAAATATTATGGAGATGCATTTCCGCATGGGAGTTTCTGCAGCCATTAGCAGTTCCGATGTAATTGCCATATGCTTACTAAAAACTGGTCAGTAAATTACTCCAACTATCTGTCACTGGTGGTGCTTCATTGTTCATGTCTTGGTAATAAGGCATAACATTAACACATGCTTTGTTTGTGACAGGAGGGCTCTCTACTATGCTGAACACCAGCCCATCTTGTCAGCTCTGATAGAGGTTATGCATGAGTGTTTTGCTTCCCATAAGTGTTTAGCTCAAAGTAGAGGTTGATGTCAAAGGAGTGGCAAAAACTTTGTGGGACTGTGAAACTCTTTCTCCCCTTTACCCTTTTCAAAACATAACACAGAGAAATTTTATACGTTACAGTCCCACTCTCTTAATTTCATTCAAAGCTGTAGCGTTCTGAATATTGTACAGGGGCCTCAAACCTAGAAACGTCTGTTTTTTGTTTTAGTGTGAATAATCAATTAATCGCTTATCTCAGTTTTGTTTTCAGGGTCAAAAAATATTTTTCTTCAGACCTTTTACAGTTGGTTACTCAAAATAATTGGCTTCTTTGAAGGTACAGTTACCTATAAAGCACATCCAAGCCTTGACAGAAGTATTGCTGTTGTGAAGTTAATTAAATAATTTGACCATGTATGTAACTTAGAGCTCTGGGAGAGCAAAACCCAGTGGACACTAGGCCCTCCAGGAGCTCAGCCTGAGACCCCTGATATAGAGACACTGGTGTTTCAGCCCAAGTGTTAGGCCTGTCTGTTTATATTCGGAGGCTTGACCTTTAGATGAGTGGTGGAAAGTGACGATATAAAAATTGTGATACATGCAAGCGAGCCAGCCAGTGTCTGGCCCTTCAAGACCTGCTTAATAAATTTATGTGTGAGTTGTGGAGGTTAAATCATTTAAAACAAACCTGTAGGACTTGAGTCTTTGTTTTACATTCACCAACATCATCCACCCCCCCACCCCCCATGAAAAAAATGGACATATTTAAAGTATTTCCTGCACTATGTGCATATAGCAAATGTTATCATTTCCTCTCCCAAAACTACAACATTTGACATTCATTTTTTTAATACATTTTATTTTTTAAACAAAAAGTAAAATTGAGTTGATAGATTCCTTTTGTAAAACCTTTTGTAGGTTTGAGAGCTGAAATCGTTTTGATCAGTATATATGAGAATAAAATAATGTTTTTTAAAAAAGACATTTTAACTTGATTTAAATGGGTTGTTGGAGACTTCAACTTTTTAAAATTATATCCGTTATGATGTGAAGCTTTTATTATTAAATATGTTTCCTAAATTGTGCATTATTCATGGATTTTTGTTTCTTGTTTTCTATCCAGCTGTATGATGTGAAAATATAATGGTATTGTAGTTCCTGGCTTTAGTTAGTCAAGTTTAATAATGCATATGATTAAACAGCAACTGCCTACTGTACATAACATTAATTCTCTTATTGCACTGGTTTCTTATTCTGTAGCATCCTGTCATTGTTTAATGCTCTGTTTCTGCATCACTGGATATATTTACATATATTCATCAGTATGCACATAATTTTATCAAAGACTTTACAGACCTTGCTTGTAATTTGGAAGGATTATGCATGTATTTTGTTCACTTGTAACATGCAGAATGGGTACAGCTACAATGCAAACCTAAGTACCCGTTTAAAATACACAGGTGAACATTTATTTAAAAACAAATGAGGTAATTAGGAGGTTGTAACACTGGCATATATTGAGATTCACAGCCAAGATTCTGGAAGTAGAATTGCAATTTGAATTACAAGTGAGTGCATGCACATTGATATTGTATTTCTTACTGACTTTTTATTAGCGGCAATAAAGTTGACAAAAATACTTGTGTACATGATCAAAGGACTTGGGAATCTTGACCATAAACTTTAAAAACTGGATATGTAGTCTTGAATGAGAAATTTCTTTAGTGTAATTTAGGTTACACTAAAAAAGTGCTTGATTTGTAACTTTTCATTTCAAGATCTTTTCAAGTTATAGAATTTTTTGGCAATATCGGGCTTTGAGAACACCAGCTAATAAGGGTAAACATAAAGTAGTTTAATTTGCAATTGAAATAAAAAAATCTTTAAAAAAAACAAACCTATAAAAAACTGTAACCCATACGAAAGTATTCAGGTCTTCATTTCTTTTGGGATTAATATAAAGGAAAATGGAAATACAGTGTACCAAATGGGAATTCTTCAACTGCCCGTAGGGACTCAAACATATAAATATAATTAAAAGTGAAAGTTTTAACTTAATTATGTCGTCATCTTATTTGAATAGAAACAGTTCTAAACTTGTCGATGCCCCTCTTTAACAAAACCTGAATACTGCAAATGAACCCCTGTAGAGTTTTCTGTGACCTGAAATGAATAGCAGAAATCATAGGCAATTATTACTGTAAAAAGAAAAAGAAGGAATGACCCAGTGGAGGACCCAGAGAACTATAGGCCTGTTTCCATACTAAGCACTGTGCATAAACTAATTGAAAGAACATTTCTCAAGATGCTAAAACCACTGTTCAGGGAGCACATTCCAACAGGGCAGGCTGCATTCCTCTCCTCCTGTGGCATTTGTGACCAAGTATTTGCCTTGAACACCTATATTGAGACTGAGGTGACAGATTGAGGCTGGATTTCCATAAATGGATGATCAAGGACTCTCTGGCCTGTGGCTTTGATATTTAATGCCAAACAATCTGCCACATTGTTTAACAATGGCCCATATACGGATACAGAGGAGACCTTATGGCGATCCATACTATGACTCAACAACTCAGTCTCTTGGCTGACAGACATTGGTATTTCACAAAACAGTTGTCACAAATACCACATTGAAGAAGACGACCACCAAACTTGAATTCATTTCACACGTTTCTTCTATTTATATTCAGAAACTGTGAAAGTCCATAACACTAATGGCAGTATTCTTAAGGCATATCATGGTATATATAATAATTTCAATTCTTTAAGTACAGACCTTAGGTTTGTAAAATGGTTTAGCTATTGAGGTGCTTTACTAACATTTTTTTTGTAGCTATTCATTAAGAACAGAAAAACAATTACTTGTACCAAACGGGGAAACATAATATCCAGTGAGACTGCTGTATGGTGGTGTAGACTTTTAATATTGCTAAGTGTCTCTCGTCTATAAAATGGTATATTTGCGTCAGCCGCAGATTAACATAGGGTGACTACCGGAGCAATTCATCACCCAGGCAGGCCTGAAGAGTGTCAGCAAGAAGGCTGACGATGATGAATTGGACAGGAGTGGATGGTGAAGGGGGTGGCCAGGGGAGCCCACTGCTATGGATGCTGGGGTGTGTGTGATAGTTTGTGCACTCCGAGGGGAGCCGGTCTGATATCCAGAGCACCGCAGCTCAATTAGGCAAGAGGGAACCGCAGCCTCATGCCAGGAAACAAAAAACCCTGCCTGCATCTGTCCTTTGTGCTGCGACTCGAATGGGCCACATGCAGATTGTTTTACGAAAAGCAACACATTTCTGTTTCTAGATTTTGTGCCAGTTTGAATTTTTGGTTGTATTGCGTCTTTCCTAGGTATACAGACTGATGTGCTTTTTCATCTTATACATTACTAGTTTTCAGACAAACTTTATGTACTATCATGCCACAGACTGTGATTGATGCCTACTTTTGCTAAGAGTAGTATCTTTTCATAGAGGGAAGTGTTATTAGACTTTCAGTTCTATAGTTCTTGTATTGTTTTGTTTTACCAGAGATGTTAATTGGGAAGTAATTCTCTTTTACAATGAAAACATGGAGGCCCATTTATAGAGCAGGGCCTTGACTGGAGCAATCTGAGTGAAGTGCAATATGTGAGCCCTTAACTCTCTGCTAGTTCAGAGCCTGTGTAATTAGTATATTGTAATTATTGAGCTAAAAAACAAAGGTTTTTTAAAATTTAGCCTAAGTTGTTCAAAGTCACTAGTAATATTCTTTAGCTAATGTTGCCTTACAAATACAGGCACTGCTTAGAGAAAGAGCGTTTGGTAGAGTTCTCTGTTATAGGCCAAATGTCCGTAGCTCTGGTCCCGGTCCTGTGGTGTGTTTCGCTCCAGTAAAGCTCTAAATTTGGTCAATCATTCTCTTAATTTGGTGGCATTAAGTGCTTTCCAGGTCTCTGCTGTAAATTTAAGACTACCTATAACCTACACCTGCAGGACTGCGGCACTACGGGCACAGGGTGACAGACCCTTGTTACAGGTCATGGGCATGGTACCCATGGTACAATCTTTCAAAATGACGCAGTGAAGTATGTTGTTTTGTTCAGACATGGGAATAGCAAAACTTGGAAAATCACCAAACCAGCAGCACCAAAGGCAACCTTCAAGAGGCTTTCAATAACCAAAATTCATAACACAAACCGGTCATCACTTTAAACATCTATGTTCTCTGTATTCATTAATCTTCTGTTTCTACCCTTTTTATTGACTTTCACATTAGCCAGTTATTAATAATTTGAAAACTGCAATAGTATTTGTGTTGCCACTTGTTTCCTTATTAAATGCAGTAATGATTCAGCCCACATTTTACAGGAACTTCCTTTATGTAACTGTAAACAAATAAAATAGTTGCTGAAGAGAGATTTTTAATTGATTAAAAAAAAAACAAATGGAAAGGTTCCCACATATGTGCTTTTCACCATTCACTCAGTTCTTAACAGAAGCTAGAGGCAAAATTAGTACATAAGCTGTGAAAGACCTTGTAAAAACACACTACTGATCCATATAGTAGAGTTGGTTGGAGTTCAGAATGTGTAATAGCAGTGTATAGTAGTCAGGCGGTTCAGCACAATGAATTATTCACAGAGCATGTCAGTGATGCTACTTAAAAAATTAAGTATCGAGAGTCTGTAGGATTTGGAATTACTGGAGTCCCAATTTGTCATTCTTAAGACCAGGAGATAGGTTTGTGTTCCAGTGATCCCACTTTGCTCTCCTGACATCTGATAAACACTAATGTTAACACATCAATAAAACTGTAGTCCCTTATCTCTGCAATAAGAACATTAAGTTTAATAAATCCAAGCACAGTAAAACTCCACAGTATGTAACTTTAGGTGATGGAATGCACTATTCAGAATTAGCAGGTGTTACATTAAATCTAAAAATATATTCAGAGTTTAATCCCCTGCAAATATACCAGTATGTTTTTTGAATCAATATTTCAAATGCAAACCATGAGTAAAAGTAAAATTAAACTAAATGTTTTTGATGTATTATTGCTAATGAGGAAAAATAACGTACCATCCTGAAGTTCAGACTTCACAATAAATTGCATTTACAAGCACTGTAGTTCACTAATACAGATGGAATCATTAGCCAGTTTGCAGCAAATGAGGGTGGGCACTGAATCCGGCATCTCTGGGAAAGTTCAACTGCTGTGCACTTTCAAGAGAGATTCAGAAAGGCCTTGTACAATATCTTTACCCTTCAGTAATGCCTTATTTTTAAGTCGTTTGGTTTTGCAAACCTCAGCACTATTACCCATACTGGTGGGATAAAATATTGTCAACAGCTTGTGCTAGAGTGCGGCATTGATCATATGTGAAGCTTGAAGCTGGCGTTTTCTTCTTACAATCTGTTTTTTTTTTTCCAGTCCTTGTGCACACATAGCAAAAATCAAAATCCTCAGTTGAACGGACTCAAAAGAGGTAATGCAAAAAAGCAACATTCTTTCAAGACAGTGGATGAGCATTTAGGTCAGGTTAGACAGTTGCAGATAATGTTCCCTGTCTGCTCAGTTTAAAACAAAAAGTTCAGAAGGCAGAATAGGGATGTGAAAATGAATATTTAGAGCAGCATTAATAAGAGGAAGGCATGAATTGAATGTTGATGCCCTGTAGTCTCTTTTCTGTTAGAAAACCATTTTACGGTGTAGAACAGAGTGGGCTTATTGGACTTCATTTATATTTAATTATTTATTCATTTGTAATGTTTTATCTCAAGATGTAGCTTTAAGGAGCACCTAAATAAAGAGAAGATACCTACTGAGTATGTGATTCCCAACAAAATGTGAATGGCTTGCTCTTTTGCTTGTGGGCTTTATTTTTTTTCCCTTTTTATGCCTAAGAGATAATATTAATTTTATTTTAAAAAAAACAGTGTGTTCATAATGCCGACTATAACAAAAGCAAGAAAGCTGCAGAACATATTGGCCTTAAACATGAAATAACCTGATAACATGAATAAACATTAAATAACAATAACATATCTTTGAGAGTCATAGCTGTCGAAAAGCTGAGTTTTCACATGTCCTTACTTAAATAGGCATATGCAAGTAAAAGATTGAAAGAATAGACAGAAATAAATTTATTTTTGGATGTTTTTTTTACTGACGCACTTTCAGGGTTATTAGACCAACATTTCCGTCTTGTGCATCTGATAAATATTGTGAGGGGTAAAAATAAAAAGATTTTAGATGTACTGTATACAATTACCCATAGCGGGTTTCCAAATAGTGACACATACATTTGTTGGAAGGCTGAATGTTGCAGAGACACTGCGGGATTGTTTGACTGTGCTCAGTCATCACCATTTACAGTAGTATCAGATGTTCTGTCATTCTTCTTCTGACTTCAAGCATGTGGAGATGAAGTAAGTGTCAGGTGTGCACACTCCATGTGTTCAGTGCAGAAAACCAGAGAAAGGATCAGAAGACGCACATTTATAATAGAGCACTTAAAAAACGCACAACTCCTCAGGAGTTTGTCGTGGATTGTCTTAGAGACTTATTTAAATATCTCTTGTGGCTCTGCTGGCTGAGCCCCACTGTATAATTCTGAGACTTTGTGTTTCCATTTTGGTTAAATTGCTTTTGATCAACAGAACCAGCTGTATAGACCGAGAAATCATGTATCACTTTTTCTTTTCGGTTTGTCTGGTGCCAACCCTAGGGTATTTACTGTCTGACAGTAAAATAGGAAGTGAGGTAGACAAGAAAATGAATGTGAAATAAACCACTTTCCCTTCTGATGATGTGATCATTTTTTTAAGATTCGTGGCCATCAACAAACAGGGAAGAATGAAGAGAAGACACAGATTTGGAAATAAGTTGTGTATGAGGGTAGCCTGTGATGGTGGAGGGTGTGGATCTCCTTTTTTTGGGGCTATTATAAAATTGAATGAGGTAAGGAGGGGTAGCTCACACACGCTGCTGCCCTTTCCACGCTAGCCTGGCATCTGGCTGGCTACATTTGTGTTTGCTGTACAGTAAATCTGCTCATATCAGCATTCCTGACGGGTATCCATCACGAGGGAGCTCGGAGAAAACTTAATGCTACTTTTATACTGCAGCGCTCTGCTGTATCCGGTTTTATATCAGTTTCCACGCGGTTAAGTCTCTTGGAAACAATTGTAACAGCCTTTTTTTCCTACCTTTTTTATTTCCTTTACCTTAAATGAAATCAGTGTCTATGGGTGGGTTGGACCTGAAAGGGTTTTTAATATGTAATGTAATTTTGGCTGTTTTCCAAGGCAGTGGGATGAGAGATGCGGCTCTAAGCAGTGTTTTGGTGTCCCAAGGGTATTAGATTGCTCAGAGTTTGTCTCTTATGAATGATAGGTCTGTGCATTGGCCTAGAGAGGCTAATGTCTGAATGGATGTGGTGGCTGGCTGGGGTTGATGCCGCCGTTAGCACTGAGAAATGTATTCCCCCAGCCCTGTGTGCACCAAACCATGGAAAGCAGCGCCTCTTTTGTAATAAAGGTGATGAATTTAATCGCACAACCGGCAGCCAAATGGAAATTGCAGTCCTTGATATAGCATTGGGGAGGGGAAGTGGAATGCAAAAAGCATATTGAAGGAGTGGAGAATATTGCCCAAAAAAGTAAAAGGTGAGAATGAGGTGTAAATTTACTGCAGTACCCAGGAAGAAATAGGAGCTATTTTTCTCAGACTAATTGGATTCCAGAAAACTGTACTTTACTATTTATGTAAAATAAGCAAAATGTTTTCCCAATTCCTTTTTTAAGAGGAGAGTCCCATCACCCAGCCAGCTGCATAAAATCCTTACAAAAGCATTCCTAAACCCGAATCAGCAAAATGGTATTTGTCACACGTACAGAGAGAGGTCATGGGAGCATTTTTCGCACCAAAATAAATCCCAAATAATGTTGCCTTGAAAACACTGTTGAAGGCTCCTTCTTAAATCGGGTTGGCTTGAAATGTATCTGCAAGATTCAACAAAACAGGTATCATTTAGTCTGGTTCGCAAATCATTAGAATCAACACCTGTCTGGTCCTGAGAGGAGGCTGGTATTAGTTAGCCATGTACTATTGCAATAACTAGATGACAATGTGAATGCATTTTCTGCATTTTTCTATTTTCCAGGTAATATGTGACTGATGTTCCTGCTTCAAGATTAAGTCTGCATCAGTGCTGACATACCATTGTCACATTTCTGCAGTTTTTCTAGTGGCAATTAATGTCTTAGGTTAATCTACTGTATGTATTGTAATCATTACATGGTGCTTTTATATCTGCTGTTCAAAAGAACCTAGAATATGTAAGAGGTTTTGAGATGACATATTGATCACTGTTGTAGAGCCACATTCCACAAAACAACCAGCCCTAGAAGAATTTCACTCTGGGGGGAAAAAAAAGGCAAAAACTGTTAGCAGTTATTATGGTAAAAAAATTAAGCCGTGACATTTTTATGGTTTTATGTTGCACAAGCCTTTGTGGAGGCTAAAATGGAGCTGAAGGTTCTGCAGGTTTCACTCTCATAGCATCATTCATTCATGAAGCCATTGGTAAAAAACAATCGAGTTGTAATCTTTCACAGTGAAGTATTAATTTAAGGAACTGGCCCAGACAGAGTTCAACAGGCAGCCTTTCTAATCCAAAGGCTAATCTAATCCTTTTTTCTAACCACACAATTTCTCAGCCTGTGGGGTATGACACTGTGAGAAATGTGCAGAGGAAACAGACAGATACCTGCTCTTATTCTCTGAGTTGAGATCAGCAGTGATTACTGTCCTTGGTGACGAGTGCTGAGCTGTTGGAACAAACCAGTCACTTTTCAAGGGTCACATGGCAGAGAGAATGTGCCTGAAAAACATGCTCATCGTTCCTGGTGTCTTCTTAATCTAGCGGCATATCATTATTGACAAACCATTTATTAGTGCCATTCAACAACGTATTTAAAACATCATTAACACTGTGTGTAGGGTTTTTCAGAAACTATTATTCTGATGTTTTTCATTCGCTGTTTAATCTAGCATAAAATACTAGAATTATTTTTTGATAGTTACAGCATAGCGCAGTGTATGATCTCTAGTTTGTTTTTGATATCATTTTATGATTACGTGTTTGTTGCAAGTAGTTTAATGAAAGAGAAAAAGACAATCTGCTTTTCATTAGTTTTAATAAAAGTGAGTGGGCAGATCAGATGAAGGTTTACTGCGCAACATGTGCTCAGCAGTTTTCAGTAATATTTGGTAATTAGCCACCTCTGAGCGTGTGTCAGCAGTAATATTTAATGCTTTCTTGATTTTATAGTTACACTTTTTAGATTAGGAATCACAGAGTTAAGTGTGCTATGCGCAATCATCTTCAAGACTGAACAACAAGGAAGTTTCATATAAATTCAGATGGTGTCCTAGACAGTAGGGATGATCTTCAATGGTGGCAAATGGTGATCCCAATAGGAAAATGAAAACAGGGAACAGCCCAGTGGCTGTTGGATGAATTAATTATGTGAAGTCAATAAGATCTTGTTTTTCCTGCTAGGTCCTAAATTGATTTTTCAACTGTAAAGGTGAACTTGATTGCATGGAGATTGAAAATTCATCCTTTTAAATATTTTAAATTTCACCTCTAATTTTCAGTAACACTGGAGAAAAAATCCTGCTTCCTAAAATGCTTAAATGTTATGCATTATAATAAGTAGGTCAAACCAACATGTTTGGAATAAATGGATTATTTTTCTTATAGTTACAATAGAAGAAAGGTTAACCTTCAATGCTTTCATATACTTTTAAAGAAGGCTGTCGTGAAGTCCCAGTTTCCCAGGAAAGGTTCCTGCTGTTCTAGAACATAAAATGGGGTGTCCTGGAGCTATTCCTTTCTTTCCTGCTGCTCAGCTGTCACCATACAGCCTCAAGCACGGAGAGAATATAGCTGCACAACTGCAGGTAGAGGGGAGATGGCACTAAATGTAAATCAGACTATTCAAACCTGAGAAAGAGAAAAGATTAGTGAAGGCTCAGCTTTTCTTGTTGCTGCTCATATCGGCCCTGCCCAGATTGGTCTGCGTGTTCTTGACTTTCATAGCTATCGACAGGTAACGCTTACACTGTGCTCACTGCCTCCGCACGCTGCAGAAGATTCTAAATGTGGAGATTTCCTCTGACTCACTCAGAAGAAGCAGGATTGGCATCTGAATGAGGCAATGTTTGTTTTTCCAGTTACTATTACTGTTACTGAGAATTTCTTTGGATCTGTGTGTCTCAGAGGGAGTGAGAGGTCTCTCCTTGTGTTTTGCGAAGTCTAACACACTCCACATTTCAAAGCCTAGAGGCTTCACGCTAGTGCCAAAGCAACTTTGGTTGTCTTTTGAGAAAGAGGACTTATGTTTGTCTGAGGTTTATGATGCACAGAGGCCTTCAGTTTGCTTCTGGCTTGGAGGCTCTTGTCATTATAGCCATCTCAGTGTTTGTTTTCCACTTTACAGTGAGATCAAGTTAATCTTCTAGGGATTTCAAATTTTGCTTCAGTTGATTATCCATTTGGAAGTCAAATGTAAATCAAAAAAGACTCTGCTTTTTCAAAAAATCTGCAGTAGAAATGTGAGTAAATCAAATATGTATAAATCTCAGAGGGCACCACTTTAAAGAAAAAAATAAATAAATTACTCTTTTCTTTCTGAATTTGAACTTGTAGCCTTTAAGAATTTAGACTTCTTAAGAATTGAAAGTCATCTGAATTGTGTTAATTTTCTTATTACACCTGTCTCTAGTATTTCAAGGCAGGTAGGAAGTACAGAGAATGGTGAAGGGCTCTTATGCCACTTGTACTGTACATGCATGTTGGGGAACGTGGCAAACTGATGCATACCTCTAGGGCAGAGGTGCTAAGCAGTCTTCACAACCTCCCAGTGGTTGAAGTCAGCAGGGGAGCTCACAGGCCAAGGCTGTAAGTTCTAATACCACTCCAGTCCTGTTGGCTTATTGTGACCTAGAGGAACGTGGCATTGGAGCCATCTATGGTAATGCCAAAACAGTGGCAACTCATGGCACATTCTCCCCACATGCAGGCTTGGTGCATTGTCTATGAGTGACGCTTCACTCCTCCAATTGCACTGCCTCTCCTGCAAAGCTGCGTGGTTTAGACATCTGGTCAGTTGATGAATGGTGAAGGGAGTACAGTACATGCACAGGTCGTTCTTCCAATGTTTCAGCAGTAAACATAATTGTTTAACGTTTTCTGTTCCTAGATTGGAAGGGTATCAAAATAGAAGAATAATTGGTGATTCCAAGAAAAAAAAAGGAAAATTTTCCTTTAGAGTTGTATGATTTTCTGCTACTCATTCTAACAAAGGCTCTTAGTTACTTTTTTGCTTTATTTTTGGCTAGTTCATTTGGACTTTTTCAAGCTTTTTTAGTGTTAATGACTTAAAGGGTGCAGTTGTTTTCCAGTACAATTACTTACTGACCTTTTTGGGTTTTTTTGGCGTGGTGATTTATTCACTTAGGTGTTCTCTACACAGCTGTTTTTCTATGAAACAAGTTCAGATGCCTTAGCCCTTAGAGCAGAGTTGTCCAGTCCTCATGCTGGAGTTCTGGTGTGTGTGCAGGGTTCCCAGATCATTTAAAGCAGTAGCCCCTGAAATGTTTAGAGGGGTTATTAAGTTCACCCATTTAAGCTAGTATCCAGTTGATTTAATGCTTTAAGAGCTGAAGTGAAATGAAGACCTGCAAACGCACCCTGGCCCTCCAGGATCAGAGTAGGACAGCCATGCTATAGAGACAACAAAGCGTGGTGATTCCTATGGTCTCTCTTTCTTATCCCTGTCTGCCCTCTGGACAGTTCCCTGCGGAACACATTTGGGACAGCGCATTGTTGAGAAGAGTATTTGTGGATGTCAGATAATATGCACATCTGGAAAAGGAAAATATGAAGCTTATAAGGAATGTTCCCTTCCCTTGCCTCGTTTACAACAGCTGTCCAAGAAAAGCCTTTCCACATGGCTTGTACGGCAGATCTTTACACTGAGAAAGGAGAGTACAGTCAGTTAGTGGTGTTGCACTTTTGACTCTTGATTTCAAGCCCAGCTTGATTATCTGTGGAGTTATCCTAATGACCATAGACCAGATGTGATCACATTCCTTTCATGCGCCTTCTTTTTATATGTATGGTGGATGCTTCTGAACAGGGTTAGGATTTATTTAATCATTTATTTCCAGATTGTTACAGTACATTTGAGGATAGACTGCATTCTCACTGTGGTTTTTAATATTTTGTTGTTGGCTTCATTCATTAATAACCAGCATACTCATTTTTCTCTAGATTTACTGATTATCTAAGTATACTTAAATCTAACAATTATTTCGAAACAAGTTCAAGTTTATTGTCATTATACTCATATACAGGTATATGGTATAACGAAATGCTTTTTAGGTAGCTCTCAGACGGAGAAATAATTCAAACTGTAATTTGGAAAGAAAGCCCCTTTTCTTAAGGAAACAAACTTGCATGTGACAGTCCCTTGCACAACAGCACAGAAACAACTGGAAGCTCAAGAGTGTCTGTTTAAATTGGGACATGAGTGTGCTTTCCCCCCCATTGTCTTCCCTGCGCCTTCCTGTTCGCCCTTGTCTTACACTTCTCTGGGTCACAGCCACCACGCCGTCAGGGCCAGTCTGCTGTTTCTCTGCCCTCCGGCTTCGGAGCCAAATACAGCACCTGATAACATGTGACAGTTTGAGGAATTTCTGTCTGTTGTGCTGTCACTGCTTTCAGAACTGGTCTTTAATTGTTGGATATTGAAAGTATTATTGAACGTGCTCATGAGTTTCTACAGAGGAAAGAAAAGCAAGATTCCTTTGTGAAAGAGCCATATGATTTAACCCGCATCTAAAATACAGTCAATGAAAAAGTGTAACGTACTGTTATGAATTTGGTTCTGGTAGATTGCTCTCAAAGGCTGCAGAAATTGTTGCTCATTTGCACCATTCCTGAAGTTATAAAGGCATCTGCGGCAAACATTTGTCTCGCTTGGAGTCAATAAGCTGTAGCTGGATTGTTTACTGTTCATAGTTCCTAACTAACCATGCACATGTTTATTTGCGTCTTAGTTGTCAATAATGCAAGAACAAAAACAGTGAAAACACACTGAATTTCTGCTCCATTACAAGTATATATGATAATATACAGCACAAGGAGTTCATTTTTTACAAGCGGCTGCATGTAGGGACAAGTTAACCGTTAACACTGTGACCGTTTTTAGTCAGATGATTTCTGACATTCATTTATGTGCCCGGAAATGGGGCCCTGATTGCAAAAAAATGTTCAGTCTCAGCCTTATTAAAGGCATTCGCAACAATGCACATGATTCCTGGGTTCTTCGGTGAGATTAAATAGAGTAAAGCTATGTGTAGATTTCCATTTTTTCCGGGGATTTTGTGAGGCAGGAAGCGGAATGATTTCTACCAGACCACACGTTCCTGAAATTAGCGTGGAAAGGGTCCTGGAGAGATCAGATATATTCATCCAAACAAGCTGATGAGCTCCTTAAAAGGGTTTCAGATGCTTGTGAGTGTTGGCTACAGTATGATTTCAGTGGAACATGTGAGAAATTACAGAAATGTAGAGATGTTACAGAGAAATTGGTTTTGTGGCATATATTCACCTTTAGTGAACATTTTGCATTTCTCAACATATTTTAGTAATAACCACATCAGAATTAAGTGCCTTTTTCACCAGTAACCTTACGAGGGCTCTGGGGGAAAACTTTTTAATGTGCAGTAAAGTCATTACTGCAGGCAGACAAACAAAGTCGGTGTTTGGAATAAAAGCCTGAATGTAGTTATTTGAAGATCCTTTTTTTAACGCTGAGATTAACGCAGCATTGTTTCCCAGCTCAGACAGTGTCTGTCAGAGTCAGTCACCTCTGCCTTCCATCAAACGCGGGCCATCCTGAGGGACTGCTCACTCTCTGGAGGGCCAGTCTGAAGCAGGAAGTGGGGAGGCTGGCTGACATCCTGAGCAGCATAAAATTCTGTGTGAAAGATGAGCCCTTCTCCAGTAACTTGGGGTCACAGGGTGCAGCTTTTGTTAAACAAATAGGATCCGGGCTTAAGGGAACATTGGATGGTTACATGGGATGTTTAAATTTCGAAGCATTTTTAACCTGGAATCAAATTGGTTTTTCTCCTCATTTTTGTTTTAAGAGCATAGGATTGGTTAACAGATAATTTACATTAACACATTCACAATTTTCTGTCTGATGAAATGCTTTCTTGAAAATGCTCCCATGTAATTGTATTTAAATGTAATTACATTAGTGTCTAAATTTGATTAGGGTCACTATGGTTTTCAAAACATTCACAAAGTTATTTGCAACCATGTTTGGCCTTTTCAGCTATCACTACCCTTTAGTAGGAGTAGTCCTTAATGTAGTAGTCATTGAACCATTAAAACAAAGTTTCTTGATCTTATTTGGGTGAATGTGATTTAAGTTACAGCAGACTGTTATGCTTTGTGTTTTGTCTGGAATATATATGCATTGTTTTACCATTTGGTACAGTAAAAAACAGTATGCTGTGACTTTCTGGCATGCTGTGTTATTATGTGGGTGCACAGGACTGTAATGATGTAATATAAGATGATGTCAGTGCTGCTTTTCTCAATGGGAGATACTGTAGCTTAGCTCAATGGGTGGGGGTTGGCACGCTTAAGGTTCAAGCTCATACCTAACTTTGATAATGATGAAAGATGAGCAATCATGGTAGATTTTGATCCACTCAGGAAGTGTGTCCAAGTTGTTTTTTGGTATAGTTTTTTTTAGTTTGGAGGGTAAGCTATGCTGGAAATCTTGGTATATACTACATATATTGAAGCATTCCTGACCCTAGTCACCAGTCTGAAGAATGCTGTCGAAAGAATAGTTCTTCTGTAACACCGCAGTCCATCCAGTCAGAAACATTCATTTGGTGACTGGATATGACCTTTTGCCCCAAAGACATGTGACATCTGCTGAGCAACTGACTATACGCTTTTATGTTATTAACTTTGGTAGCATGATCTTGTGACATGCAATATAATTATACCAACTTAAAAGCGTAAGAATTGGGGAAAAAATGCAATTACAGAAATACTTTTGAGTTTTATGTACTGAGAATTTCATGAGGGAATGGTTCAAATAGGTATATAATTTGTAGCATCTGGGTAGATTGCATGTACTGTTGTAATAGTCTTACATCACTTTCAAAGTTTGGGAGAAATGAATAGAAAAAAGTTATAGAAAACACAAGCTGTAAGAAACAGTTGTAAGCTTTGTGAGTCAAATGAAACTATTTTTTCTGTCATGTCAATCATGAGTTCTTCACTGGGTTCAGTTTTCACTTGAAAAGGGGAAATGAAACCTCAAGCCACATACAGTATGTTAAATTAATTAAGTACAATATCACCACCTTTACTGGATATTTGTTTGATACTGGTTGTGGATTAATGTACTGCATGGACTTGCCAAATAATGGCCAAATTCTTTCCTTCAATGGGAGAGGCAACTATGTGCCATGTTGTTTGCAAATCCATGCTTCAGTTTCCTTCAGGTAAGAGTTGTCGTGCCTCCCATGGTAACAGACTCCTAGTGAAATACTTTGGCTCCTGATTGGTGCATTATCAAAAACAGCAAGCCAGCCCATGCTGGACTTTGAGTCTGTGTCTTTTCCTATACCTAGCTTCACAGTATTCCTTAGACATTAGCTTTGGTCACATAAATTGATCATTCTATTGGCTCATTACCAGCATTATTAAACTAAAGCACTTTAAACTATTGTAGCTCAAAATGAAGTCACCGTGTAGCTTGGGCTGCTGTAGTTTGATAGCTTGCTGGATCCACTTCAGTAATCTCCTCTGCACTATTTAAAAATGAAACGTAGTGCATGCACTTCACCTTTTACTTTCTTTCTCTTTTTAAGTTAAGTGGTATGCATGTGAACAGAACATTTTCACACTAAAATGCATACTCACCACTTATTTCTTCATAAGTGACTTAACACATTCCAATGTAGGGAGTTTTGTTTTTACAGATGTATGTTTGTGATCACAATATTTGTTTTGGATATATTGACTAAAATGTTTTTCATGAATCTGTTAAACCAAGACCAAACTATTTCTAAATAACAGTTTGAAATTTACTGGGAGCTTGCTTATAATAGGAATATATTTCCTTAAACAATAACATGCAATTATGTAACCAGCTGCAGTTGAAGTCTGATATGTTATACTTTTGGGAGATGTATTTGTTTATTTCTGCTTCTCTGACATCTTAAAATATTTTTGTACATAGAACTACACATCACTAAGTCGTGTTTGTAGCCAAATTTAGCTGGTGCATGTTTGTGCCCAAGGTAAGGTCTAATGCAGTGCTTTATGAAATAATTCTATTTCATGTGCTTGCATATATACTGTACCTATTAGCCAAAAATTCATTTATCATGAAAACCTAATTCTAATCCCCAGCCGTTTCTACACAGTTCTGGAGTAGTGGAGTGTTCCCTTGAGCCTTGTGCTTACTGCCTCCCAGTGTTTCGTCTGATTAGGGTGTTTTCCTTGGCTTTAGGTAAATGATGAGGTATCTTTGTTTGCTCCCTGGGATGGCAGGGTAAATCTCTCACCTGTCATGACCTGTGGGCAAACTCTGGTAGAGTAGTTCACATACTGAAAGAGTTATGTGAACATTGTGAAGCAACAAATAACTATTAGCTGTAGGAACTTACTCAAGAAAGGCTGAAGTTCGAGCATGTTTTTTAATGTAAACCTCTGATCCTTTTTTACCCTTTAGCCCATCCACACACTTGGATGAGAAATGGATGTTTTTCCTATCCCCTTTACCATGGTTTTCTATCACTGCATTTAATGTCTGACTTTTATGTTTGAAGGGCTTAATTTTCAGTGTACTGTATTCTAGAATGGAAAATGCGATGCTTCATTATTATCTAGTGAAGATTGTTTGTGGTCAGAATTCTAGATGGGTTCCCAAAGAATCAAGTTTATTTGCAGAGTGTGAATTTCACTGGTACAGGACTAAACGTCCATTACCAGTGCATATATCACAAGGACAGAGGCTTGAGAAACAGATTGTGACCATCTAGTTCACAGCAGTACTGTTTATCGGCTCATTTCTTTGAGCTTTGCCATAATTTTATGGCTGAGTGCATGACGTTATGTTCAAGTTTCTAAAACCTGATGTTCGACTGGTTTGTCTTTAGTTTTTTTGTTTAGTATGTTGCATATCCCTGTGACAAAACAAAAAAAAATGTGCCTGAGACACAAGAAGAATTGCATATCTCAAAACAGGTTAAATATCAAGAGCAAGGACATGTTCAGTGGAACAAAAGTGCTGATGGGGGCACATTTGCTTGCTGATGACAACTCAATAGTGCCACTGCAAGCTCTTCCCCCTTTTATTAGGTGAATGTTAAATACGAAGAGTGTGATCGGGCTATTGTCACTCAGTAAATTGTCTGGGTTTATTATAAACTGAATTGAGGATGTGAGAGAAGCTAGCGGATCCTGTTCAAACAGATTAGGCAGCAGATGAAATGATGAGCACTGTCAGCTCTGCCTCCCCTATGAAATTTCACTGCATGTACAGAAAGCAGCATGCATGTTTTTATAAATATTGAATTGGCTCTATTATCTTGCCATTCTGGCAGATTGAACTAATTGAAGTCTGGCTTTTTTCTCTCTCTCAGGCTCTGCCAATGACAGGATGTTACAGAGAGCAAAATTTGCTTTCTTATTCATGATAGCGATGTTCTTTGTTGAGGCATCCGTGTTAATTATTACTCTTTTGGTAGCTGAATCTAGGCAAGGATTTAGGTGACTACTAGCGCACAGAGAAGAAACAGCTGTGCCTTTTGTTTCTTACAGAGACGGAATCGGCAAAGCATGTTAAGCATCATTATGATACAGCTAAATGCGCCTTAAAAAACTTCTGAAACAACTGCCTATAAATGAGGTTTCAATAAATACTAGTCATTGGAGAATTGACAGCATCTGATTTATATTCTTTTTCATTTTCCCTTAACCAGTTTCAAATGGCAGCAAATTGGCCAAGAGTTCATTTTAAATAATTGTCAAAATGAAGGTGGTGAGAGAGCAATGGCCGTTTAACCAGCTTGTCTCTAGTGAACCAGGAAGCAGGTCTCTTACAGTGGATGTGTATATCGATATGAAGGGGAAAAAGAACTGCTGTGTTCAAGCATAGTTTTTTTTTTATTTTACTCTCGTTTAGGTTGATTTGCTAAGTGGGATGAGATGCTTTGGGTGTGCCTGAATGACATTGCTTTGGGATGTCCCTCCCTACAAGCTGTAATACCCTGTCTCAGTCAGCCTTTGCTGTTAACTATTTGAACCCAAAGACTAGGTTCTGGTAGTTACTGAAATGGCAAATTGTACTGCAGTACAAGTCAGTGTTATTCTGTTGCTCTTGCTCACTACTAATTCTGTATTACTTGGTTGGTCAGGCATCAGCAGTGCTTCCTTATTTTTGGGTTTGCCTATTTGCACCAGGACAAGTAAGCCAGGAAATGAATGAATCATCCTTCTAACCCCCAATGCTGGTGAGGAAGCGAGTGATGCAAAATGGTGGAAAATCAACAAGGCAGTATGGTGACTATTTCCAGATAGTGTTGGATCTCATTAGTAACACTTTTTATGTAGTCAGAGTCTACATTTTCTGTTCAGACTTATTGTTCATTGCAAACTGCACATTCTGAATTGATCTGGGAGAATGAGGCACTTCTCTACACTCCTCCAACACGCTTGCATGTCAGCGCCACTTGCCATGCGACACACCAGAAGGTCCACAGTTCCTCAGAGAGTCGCAGAAATTAGAGCACTGACTGGAGGAGTCAAGGTGAGCTTGCAGGCAGGGCTGAGGCTGGTTCCAGGAGTTGCTATTTGGTGGCGTGCTGAGGAAACCTTAGTGGGCTCGACCTCATGTAGCGTCGCCTGCTTTTGGCAGATTGTCTCTCTGCTTGAAATGTCATTTGCTGTCAGTTAATGACATACCCCAAAAAGAAACTCACAACATGTTCCCAGTAGGGCTTAACCTGCTCTGAGCAAATACCATCGGTGTGAGTGCCACTCAGGTGTCCTGAGAAACACTAGTTAGAATTTTTGTTATGTAAAGTTGTAAAACATTTTCCATCAAATAGCAGGTTAATTATAATAAACCAAAGTGTTTTTTTGAAAAATACTTGAGATTGTAGCTCAGTTTTGGATCGTGCAGCAGCTTATCCTCTGCGGTGAATTTCTACCCAGCCCACCTGGCTTGAAAACAGATGCTTTTCCACAATTTCTGTGTACAAATCTGCCAAATTGAAAAACAAACCTCAGGTGATTTCTTGTGAGGTGTGCCTTCTGTATGTTATATAACTTGTAGTAAGTTTCCAATTTATTTGCATACTGTAGAACAGCACTACTTTTTTCTGAAATAATACCTAAACTAGTATCATTCCTTTTATATGCTTAAATCAATACAAATCAATAAAGATGACTCAAGTTGAATTGTTATTTTAGTACCCTACAGATCCTTTCATGTTTTTTGATTTCTGTATAATTACACCATTATTTTTAGGTGATTCCCTGGGATTTATGACGGGATTTTGACGAATTTATATTCCCTTTATATGGTTTCCTTTTGAGAAACTGTGTTTAAATTTTAACAGCATTTTTTATGTTGTATCATGGTGTTACTATATGAGCAGAACATAATTATTGAAGGATTTTTAAAAAAGGAAATATTTACTAGAATTCCGTGATTGTATTTCCTATGTATTTTTTAGCCATGCATACCACTACACACTCTGTGATGAGGGAAAATACATTGTGTATGAGTATTGACATTTTACAACATTATACATGAGACATACTGTATGTAGTTGTGTCTGCTAGGGTTGGTAGGAGATTAATTGCATTTCCACCACTACAAAATGTACTAGACATGGGCATTAAAATACATATATTCACTTGCATACAGTTAATTTCCTTGGATCTGTGTAAACAGAGCTGTATTTGAATTCTGTCCCACTGTCCTACAGCCCCACTCAGACCTCTTTAGCCAGGGCTGCAGACCCTGTGACACGGGGTGATCTGATCGAAGAACCTGGCACAGCCTCTTAATTAAGTCAGTCCGTTTCCCGCAGTGCATCCTAATGACTAAGAGCTGCAGAGAAGCCTCCATGGAGGGAGAGAGGTGGGGGATCCAGTAACATAAATATTCTCTGTTTGTGCAGACACCTGCACCTTGGCTGGGTCTCTCTCTAGCTCAGCTGTGAGTAAATGCTAAGCTGCATCACTGTCACTTTCTGTTTGTGGAAATGCGGGTGAGGACGCTATTAACATTCTTCCCATTTCCATCCTTTTTATTAGAGAATGAGTTTTATTTACGGTCCTGTCCTCGCACTTCCAGATTTTGTTTCACCCCAGTGGTAACCGTGAATTGTTTATATCTCTGTTCTTGAAATACTGCATATAAGGAGTGAATTTAAATCTCAGACAAGCTGTTTTTTCCCCCCATTTTCTGATTTGCGCTTTCCTTTTTTTTTATTCACTGAAGTATTTTTTAAGCCTCAGAATGTAAATCGCCGGATTACAAAATCACTGAATTTAAGTCTTCTGATCAATCAAGGATGTCTTAAAAATGCATGGTGTTTCACAGTTGATGTCCTTTCATCATGAAAATCCATTTATTTGAGATGGAGATTAGTTGATTTTCTTTACCGTACATGCCCTCACAGTGGTAGTTCAATATTAGTTTTATTTGAACAGGCCAAACATTTATTGGTGTCCTTTGTTTAATGTCAGACTGGGGCATCTGTGAAACACTTGTTGGATTTTTAAAGTTTGATAATGTTTAACTCTTGAATCATTTTCTGTGTTTATTTTGAACACTTAGAGCCTCCGAATGGTTTTGGCCTCTTAACTATTAAAAAGGACCTGAAACTGTTATGTAGAGAACTGTTATATGCTATCACAAAGTAAATTGTGCACACAGCAGTAATTATGAAGAATATTTCAATTACTTTTTTAATATACATTTGAATCATGTGTGAGTTAGCTCATCATTTATTCACTAATGAAGCATATACTGTAGATAACCCTGTGTTTGTATTGAATTTACTACAGCATGACTAAGTAAAATTATTGTTTATATGAGGCTCTAATTAGGATTATAACAGAATAGGTTCCTACTGTGATAAGCCCATAATGGTCATAATTGTTTCCACACAGAAATTTGCTTTTAACATCTAATGAGAATATTACAAATCAGTCAGGTAAGAAAATAGATGGACTTCTACTGTTTAATGTATGAGCTAAATGGCTCAAGATAAAAAATATATTTGATGCCATGGTACCAGTATCAAAGGGGTATGATAAATTAAATGAGCTAGAATGGAAATCATATTGAGAATCTTGCCTTTCAGGATTAATGCTTTGAAATTTGACCAAATCATTTTTCTCTTACTTTTCCCAATAACATATTGCTGGCCTCAATGCATATGTACTTTTGTTAATGATACAATGAGAGAATAGGTTCAGAAAAAAATCATATGATTTGTGCTGTTGTTTTTTAAAATTTAATTTGTTTTTCTGATGTTTCACTGTCAAAATGTGTACATTTTTTGCTTCAGATTTATTTCTTTGTTTTATGGGGCTTTTTGTATGGAAGCATTTAAAGACAATCATTTTATTTTTCGTGTCTCCTAAACTTCACAAGATGGCTTTGTTTTGCATCTTTACTACTGTGTTCGCACTACTTTGAAAGTAGTTTAACACACATGATAGCCACTGCAAACAGTGACAATATTTTTGAGTTTTAGGATAAATTTTGCTGACCTGGCTGGGTCAAAGCAATTTCATATTATTCCTAATAAAGGCAACAAAAGAGAAAAGTCACTCTTAAAATGTCACCTTGACCAATAAATGCCACAAATAAATTGCCGGCTTTTACTAGGAAACTCGGCAACTGTGCTGTTAGCTGAGATTTTTCTAGTTCTGTATTTCAGCAATCTAATGAAACAGATGCTGCAATAGCTTGCACTAAACATATTGATTACGCTAAAGGGGTTTTGGTTTAGGTCATGACACCAAATTAATGGCCTGGTGAGTTTTAGTGATGCCACTGATGGTCATATAATTAATGGAGTGTCAGTTCTGGAGTATGGACTGGTAATGGAAGTGCTTGCACTTGTTATAAAAATGGTACTCCAGCGTCTTTTTAATTGTTTTATGTAGATGTTTAATAGAAGAGCAGAAAGAGTGAGATGGGAAACAGCCTTAGCCAGAAATATATAGAATTAACAAGCATTTCACAGTGAAGAAGAGAATGGGGTGGAGCAAACTACCTTGAAATTTACCTTGGGAGTATTCTGCCTTTATAGTACTGTGAAGCCAAGCAGCAAGTCTCACTGAATTAATTTTACAGAAACTCTGTTCATATTTCTCAAATCCAGAAGGGGTTGCTGTATAATACAGGAATGGAGTTAATTAAGGGAAAACAAACTGAATTTTCCCTGGCATGTTTTTTTTTCTTTTAAGCTTTGTTTTACGGATATTGATTTGCAGGTCTTGAGGGTATTTCAGAACATATCCAAGGGAAATGAGCACTTCTTCATAGCTTTAAATTAAACTAAGATTGACTGAATGCAGTAATTATGACTGAATACCAATATATAAATAAAAATTAATTACTGGGCTACAAAGCACATCTTATTTTATAATATAGTGTGACTTCATTTTACTTTTTTAATATTCTAGACAAAACAGTTGCAGTCTAGTGCAACATCTTTAGAGCATAAATAAGTAGATTTCTTCATTTTGCAGGAGTCCTTTGTCATATGTTTTCTCCATGTACAGTACTGTATGTGTGTCATTTAATACCCACTAACAAAGTGCATCAGTGAATTATTACCAGGACTGTATGTACAGAAAGCAATAGGACTGTTAAATTAAAAAATAATGGATGTCTAATGATAACTGAAATACCACATCAGAAGTGACTTTTTCCTTTATTCAGTTGCATGATACTGGTTTTATTTTGACAAGAGTAAGTGCAAATCATTTATTGGCATTTCCTCACTGGCATTGTTTAAAATACTTAGGCCTAACTGCTCTGTCTCATTATGCAGTGTGTGACAGCTTGAAGATGCCACAGCAATGACTGTCTGGTAGTGATGAATCAGTGTGCTGATTACTTATTATTATTGTGTTAGCAACACCATTTTTTTCCTTGAAACATGAAAACCAGATTCTTTACCAGATCTTATCAGAAGAACAATTAAAAAAATGCAAAACACAACAGAAAAGTGAGTTTGTGAAAAGGTGACCTTGGTATAACTGAAGAACTATTTCTAACAAAAAATCAAATTAATGGTGAGATCAGTGTTCACCGTTCCGAGTATATGACATAAACATTGTGCAGGTAACACTTAAAGCTTGACGTGTAATTAACATGCCTTCTTCTCGTCATTCACATGAAAAAATGAAAAAAGTAATTACTAACATAACATTATTTTCATACACAGTGGGGGTTATAGCACATAATTTCAAAATAAGAAGCATTATTTTGCAGAACATGGTTATTTTGAAAAGTGCCATCTGCTCATCAAGTTTGCATCCCACATTTCTGTACTGAATGCAGATAATAGACCAGTATTTTTTTCATATACTGTATATTCCAATTCATAATTTTATTACAACCGCTCTTAGTGTTTTTTTACTTTAACCTTAATTAGTTTTTTTTCCAATCTAAAGATATACAGTAGATCGTTTGTAATAAGGTTCATATCTATTCATTATGAAATGGCCGAAATTCCTTCAAAATCAGTACGGTAGTTTAGAAAAGTAAAATCCTCTTTTGGAATTATGACTCATGATATTTTCAGGGCCTTACTCTTGTTTGTTACAAAAAGTATTCCATTACTTTTTTCTCAGTTCCACGCAAGATGTTTTTATTATTCTATCTGGCCTATGGGGTGGTATTACTTTTTCTAACCCTGTGATTTGCTTTTGAAATTACAGTTGTGAATTGGGAGGCAGCGAAACGTTTCCAGAAATATGCCCTGATGTGATGGTGTGACTAAAACGGCTCTGATGACCTAATGAAGACAGTGCGTGTGCGTGTCAGGAGAGGCAGAGGCCGGGGGGGGCACAGTGTGTTTGTGTGTCGCGATGGGTGGTGGTAGGAAGAATGAGAGACTCCTGTCCTCTCTGCCTCTAATGACCTGTCTAAAAAGAGGAGAGTCAGCTGTTTAAAAATCTCCTCATGCTTATCAAATAAATCTGTTGTGTGCACGATTAGTATGGGGATAATGTGAGGGGTGATTTATGTGGCGGGGTGGAAAGATCATTCCGAGGCCCAGCCCTGTTCGATGCTCTACTGTTTTACCAGTTTCCTGTGTTCCATCCTGTGGACCTGATAATGAAATCACCTGTAAAGGGTTCCTCCGATATACAGAAAGTCCAGAAAGGCAGCACCACCCCCTGTGAGCTGTATAACCTGCCATGTTTTCGAGTGCAATGATTTTTTCCCAGTTGTTGTGATTGGCAGTAATTAAAATTCAGCTAAGGGGAGATAAAGGTTTAAACTTTTGAATTTGGTCAGTATGTTCAACCCATGTGTTTTGTAATTTATTGCTTTTTATATTTAGTTTTTTTCAGTGCTGGTCTAGTAATAGTTTTCCGCTTGGGAGTGTTATAAAACCGTTTTGTCACAGATGTGTTGCAGCTCAGGCGATTATCTTTTACAAATTAAAGCAAAAAGGTTACCGTCTTTGTACTTCCAAGTGCTTTTCAGGCTTTTTAAAGAGGCAGTCTTTAAAATGGATACCTAAAAAGAAAAATGTTCAGAGTGCCAAAATAGTTTCTTCTTGGAAAAAGAATTTAGCAAATTGTGGAGGAAACAATTTTGCCGATAAGATTTGGCATTTTTAAGCCAATAAAATGTTAAATGAATGTTAATGGTAAGAAATATAGCACTCTGCCCATGGCATTGAATGTACTCAAATGTCAATTGAAAGCTCTTAGCAGGAGAAGAGCCTGTGGGTGTTCTCCTCCAGTCGCAGTTGACACAGGCTGTGCTGTAGTGTTCAGTGGCATAACTTGTGTGGACCTGTAGGCTAGCAACCCAAAGAAAATGATTGAATTCTCGGATCCAGAAAGCTGACAAATCACTAAAAGTGCTGTCCATTAATCACCTGCGTGACAGTTTAATCATCCTAAGACCTAGTCCTCAGCTGAACTCCTGGACACAACTATAATAAGAAAGAAAAAGAAATATGGAGCGTAATTTTTTATAAAAAGCTAGTTATCAGTTTATGGTAAAGCATTAAGGTGATGAAAATAATTTACCAAATCCTTCAAATCCTACATTTTCAGGTATTTTGTACCTTATGGTACACAAAATGCTAAATGGGATTGTATAACTCACAATTACTGTACTGTATGTGTTGCTTATGAAGTCACCATGTCAGAAGTGAAACATACCAGCTAGTCTTTAAAATCAGTAAATAAATTTAAAAAATCTTCAAAGGCGGACAGGAAGACTTAAAACTTCATTAGTAAAATTTGTAATATTTTATATCGTATAGTAAATGTGCTGTTCATATCTTTGCCGTAAACCTTTTTTTATCCATCCATCGATTTATTTTTTTTTGTTGCTTCATCAAATTTAGGTTCATGGGGAAGTCAGAGCTTATCCTGGCGAGCGGTGGGCACGAGGCGGGGAATACCTGGATTGGACGCGCGCGCGCACACACACACACACACACACACACACTAGGGCCAGTTTTCTCAGAAACCAATTCACCTACCAGTATTTTTTCAGAGTGTGGGAGGAAACTGGAGCACCCAGGGGAAACTTATGATAATGCAGGGAGAACGTACAAACTCGACGTAGATAGCACCCCAGATCTGGAATTGAACCCAGGGCCCCAGCACTGCAAGCCAGAAATACTAACCACCCTTCCACCCACCTGTGTTTACTTTTAATTAAGTTTATGATTAAGGTTAGGCAGCCGTTTAAATTCTTGACAGCAGGCTTGGAAACAACAAAAGTATAACGGAAGAAACGTTTTCATCATATACATATTGCCTTAATGGAAAATTGTCATACATTGTATTAAATCTTAAGCTTTTAACACCCTGTTAGATAATGGTTTTCAGTCTAGAGTGCCAATGTCAAAAAGGCCAAGGTGTTCTTGTGTTGTTTTATGTAGAGGATGAAATAGACATAAAGGTAGGAAACCTTTCTGAAACCCGATCAAAGGCAGGATTTAAAATTTCAATGCGTACTCATTTCTCTGTCGATTATTGGCTTCATATAATGAACAGAGAAGATTAGGAATTCCTTCAGACAAAACGGTTGTGAGCACATTCATTTTATAATTACGTATGTTCGCCAGGAGCACTTTCTGGAAAAAGTACCACAGGGCAAGAGACTTCCTTTTTCACAAGGCTTTTGAAAACTGTTATTGGGAAAAATACTTCTGTATATTGGTGAGCTGCTGTCATAACAGAGAGACCAGTGAAATGACTGAAAACAATGGAGTAAGGGTATAACTTAGAAGATAAAAAAAGAAGAGCGTGTCATGTGTGGTCAGGAGGATGATGAGAATCTGCTGAAGGGAAACGGAAGAAACTAAAGAGGTGTTTAATTATTTTTCAAGGCTTCATTAGTTAGTTGCATCATTACAGTGCAGTGGTTTGGGTGTTAAATGAAAATGAATGCCAGTGCTTAAACCTTTCTGTATTTCAGCCAGGGTGATTGAAATTACAAGATTGGAGCTTGAACATTTGCTATTAATTCACTACTTCACAGAGCAGGCCCCTTTAATGCTTCTACTTCAGTAAACCTAATGGGAATTAAAGGTTCCCATTAAACTTGAGTTTTAATTATGGTGTATATTTAGCCCAGGCGGTGATCGATCCTTCTGTGTCTTTAACTAGGCGATTGAGTGAAGTCCTTTAATATTACTAGACGTGAGATTATTGCCACATGCGGCACACACGCATAGCTTTTGTACCCAGATGAGCAAAGGATCAGCCTAGTAATCAGTTGTAAACTCACATTGTTTTCACTGTCTTCCATCTCTAAGCCACTCCTCTCGCATATAGATCAAAGATGCTTCTGGTTCACCAGTGTGGTCTGACCTTGGCATCGTTTCTGTGAGATTTAACCACATGGTGTTTTGTTTGCCAATCTCAGTTTTGGAAATGTGAAAAAATGTTATCGTATTCTCGGTTTATACTGTATTTTATGCTTAAATTCTGAACTGGTTTAATAAGCTATTACTCCGCCACTGAGGTGTCTGTTTCAATGAGGTGTGTGTATTATCTTCCAGATGGGATTTTTTTCCCCCAGTAGCACATTTAAATGAATCTTAAATCATGATTTAATAAAAAGAGACTTGTGAACTAATCGTATTACTGTTAATGAAAACCCACATGTACTAGTCCATATTTATTCACACATGTTGTAAACTCACACTGTTTACAGTATTTCATATAGGATCTTATGTCTGAAGTAATTAGTCCGTCCTATTGAACCGTAGACTGCGAGCCAGGGTGTCTCCTGTAGTTCAACTTCACTGTAATTAAACCATTTACCTCCCCAATGTTTGCCCCTGTGAATTGCTGTGGAGAATTCATTTTTTAAGTAATAGCATTATACAGTGCAGTGTAGCTGGGGACTTGGATATTTAAAGTCTTTTATGAAATATTAACTAAGTTGATGGTTTTAATTATCATTCCCACCTTATTAAAGCAGTCTCGTTCCTCCTCAGGGGAGGAATGCAGTTGATTTAAGAAATGGAAGTTATTACTCTTCTGTTAAATCAAAGATTAGATCACATGTGATTATAGTTATTATTACTCTCCAGTTTTTCAGTTTCCTGGTGTGACCTATGGGCAGTGGAGAGCCGCATAAAAAATGCAGTGTGTTTAAGGTCAGGTGAAATAGATGCTGGTAAATATTGCATGGGCTTTATCATACACTTTAATGTTGTTCTGTTAGGAACTGCTTTAGTGCAGCTAGTGGAAAATCTTTGACACACCTAGAAGTTCAAAATCTCTTCTATTGAGGTTATGTTGAGGTTATAGTTTTCATATAAATAAATGTGCTGAATTCCTGTGAAAAGTTTATGGGGAGCACTTAACCTTTTATGGGCCATGCATGTTATACCATTTAGGAAGCCATTCAGTTGTATACAGTGAGTTTGAAGGAATGTTATCTCATAAGCCCCTCTGGGAATCTTGTCAGACTGCTGTCGGCGATCATGACTTGTAGCCTTGTATCTGAATGGAGAAATCTCGTGCCCCAGTGCCAGTTCGTCTGGACATGACATACAAAAGCAGATGTAACACCTGTTCATTGACTTTGTGCCCTTGACTTACCTCACAGCTGGATATCTAACTAGTAGAATAAGCTCCTAGCACTTGAGCAAACTGCTTCATCTATCATTCAGCTAAGCTTAGAATGCCTCTCAGGTACCACAGTTGTTAAGGTTAGAAGGTGAAATAATGTATTACAATTTATTTAGTTAGGCAGCAAAACCTAATGTAAATAACAATGAAATCCATTATTTATCTGCACAGAGTTCTTTTGCCAACATCTATCCTGTGCATAGAGCAGAGAGCAGTAGGGTGCTCAGCTGTGGAGAAAGGAGCCTCCTCAGCTGTGTGTGGTGGCTGCAAGGTGAATTCCTATGTTTTCCAGTGGTGACGGCTGATCCATCATTCTGCCTGGCTTGTCCTGGATGCTCCTAGCTGGAGGCAGCACCAGGACGCTTGAGAGAACGAGATAATAAGGGGAATGCATGTTGTGGAATGCATTCGGCTAAGCAAGAGAAACTAATCTCGCTTCGATAAATGGAAGTGTCTGTCTTTGATTGTATGTTTGCCTGCACAGGGGGGAAAAAGAAACGTCAGTGGTGCCTTTTTGGAGTACAATGAAGGCATTGTAATTTCAGGATTATAGCTGAGTTATTTGTGTTTTTTGAAGAATGTTTTCGTCAAGATAAAGGCAACAGAGTAGGTTATTGTCTTGTCCTCAGGATGCAAACTGAGCTTATACCATAAGCATTGCAAAGAAACCCTGCAGTTTGTAAAATTGTGCCAAACCCCTTAACTATTTGACAAGTCTGTTGCTTGAGGAATTTACTGAGTTCTAACCAAATTAATTTAATTGCCAAATATTAAGTGAAGGAACCTTTGCTTGGCTTCGACATGATCGCCTCTGACTTTTAATGTTGCTCTGGGATGTGGTTATGTACATATGTTAAATGTGGGATCACATTTTATTGTTTTTTATATTCACAATGATAAGTCAAGAAATAAGTATCCTCAGATTCCTTTTATTGATTTTTTTTGTGTCCGATAGGAAACGTATCACATTTTATATTATGCAAGTTGGTAATATTGAGTTTTTTTCTCTTCTTTTTCAGAAATCAGCAGAGTACGAAAGGACATGTACAATGACACATTAAACGGCAGCACAGAGAAGAAGAGCTCAGAACTACCTGATGCTGTGGGGCCTATTGTTCAATTGCAAGAAAAACTTTATGTGCCTGTAAAAGAATATCCTGATGTAAGTATTTTCCTCGCAGAATACCCTCTTTCTTAAAAACATTTCCTAATAAGATGGTAGTTGATCGCTACAGAAGCCTCAATTTATTAATTTTTAATTTTAATTTTTTTTTTAAGTAGCTTAACTTAAACTTTTGCATGAACCTGTGCATCACTAAATCAAAAGTGGCTTGGAGCGGTTCCATTCTGACATCATCTTTAATTAGCTGTCAAAGTAAATACAATTTGTCACATGTCCCACAAAGGAAGAAAGACTGCTTTAACGTTCCCATGGCTGCTACACTGCTTTATTCCCTTTTTGAAAAAAGAGGCCTTTGTGAGCTCATTTATTTCTAATGTTTCTGCAAACTGCCTGTTGGTCTTTGATCTTTGGATACACCTAGACCCCACAGGCGTGTGCGTAAGTGCAAGAGCAGTGTATTCATTGCAAAACTTCAGGAAGAGTTGTTTTATCAGTTCAAAATGGGCTCCCTTTTTTAATTTACATAAAAATTGTTAACCTCAGGTTAGCGGCTCAAGAAGGCAGTTGTTCTATTAAGACATGAAGTACAGAATAATAAGGAGGATAATTCAGAATCAAGAGCTTCCTTATACTTCTGAGTGTATACCTTTGGAGAACCCTTTGCCAGCCCAAATAGCAAGACTAATGTTAGAGAAGAGCATTTCCCAAAATATATTTTATAGGCAGCATTATAGATACATGCATTTGTCATTGTTGAAGTGTCTTTAGGAGTGTCTGCCTGCTTCTTTAATCTCTTTAATAATCAGCCCTGGCACATCTTTACTTAAGCCCTTTTACCCAGGGGAGCAAAGTGAGCTCAGAGCAGATTGATCCCAATTAACTCATTCCATTGCTATTGCTCCTCTGAAAGCAGCACTAATCAAGACATTTCACAAGGACGTAAACATTGATTAGGATTAGCCACTTGTGCTTTGCAAGAGGTTCCAAAGACATGGCGAGGGAGGATTTCTTCATGTAATGGGTGAGATGAACGTCATGTAAGACGGAAAAATCTTTTAGACCCTCACAAATTAAATGGAATACACAACACAACATATATTTTACACCAGTGACCCTTTATTTCTGCAGAACAGAAAGACAGTTGTCATTTTTAAAATACATTAAACAGCTGCAGCGTTGTGGATCCCTTTTAATTGGCGTTTACAGCTTTTACACAGTCATAAATTGTATTGGTTACTGATTAAAAAAATAATTCCCTATTTGGAAAATAAGTGTTTTACAGATCCAAACATATGTTATTCATCGCTAACAGTAAGACTTTTAAATTTGATTTGAATCAAATTTGAGACTTGAAAGAAGAATATGGAAACAAACTCCAAGCTTAAAGGAAATGTCTTACTCCAGGAGAGAAAGCAGTCTTAATCCATAGTTAAATTACGAACAGGTAGCAAGTTGTTTTAACAAAACGCAGTGCCCCAGAATCAGCAGCAGGGCGGTACTGAGTAGTACTGGAGAGACAGTCGCTGTGGGAAGGAGACGGGCTTGAAGGTGGAGAGTTTCTCCCTTTCTCATTTGTGATGCAAAAAGGAGTGGGTTCACTTGAGGAGCTGAAGTCATTAAACATTTTGTATAGTACAAGACTTTTTTTATACCATGAGCTTATTGCAAACTCCTCAGGGGTTTGAATGAGCTTTATATTCATTTCGGCTTGCCGTCATTGTCTTGGAAGTTTTTTTTTCTGAATAAAAAATGTAAAAAACTCAGACTTTATTTTATGCCCACTACCCTAGGATAAAGAGTTCATTTAGGTCCCTTTTTCAGCATGGCAGTTAGGATACTAAGCGCTCTTGGTGACAGTTGTTTTCTGATTACGTTCTACCCTTGGTTTAACGGAATTTCCGCCCCAGCAGGCTTCGGATTTAATGGACAGAATCTGCTATGGGGAAGTTTGTCTTTAAAATCAGAAACACTGGACTTTGCCTCCATGATGGACAAAGTATAGAGCACTTGCTATAGGGGTAGGCAAATTACATATGATTAGCGTTATGAACTTGAACTTGAACTTTATTGCCATATGGAACCGGTACTGGTACAATGGAATTCTTACTTACAGAAAGTCTCTCGATTATAAAACAAGTGTAAAAAACAAAACAAAGTGCAAACAGTGCATCAAGACAATGTACAAACAAACAATAGACAATGTGCAAGTAAACATGCAGACAGTTTGAATGTAAACAATACAGACGTGTAAACAATGACTGGAGACGTACAATTAATAAATTACAATGAGGTAGATGGTGATGGTGTAGGTGTGGTCCGAGGGGGATGGCTAAATGTGTTCGCCAGTCTCACTGCTTGTGGATAGAAGCTATTGAAGAATCTAGTGGTAAGTGTCCGTATGCCCTTATATCTCTTGCCTGAGGGCAGTGGGGTGAGGAGCTCATGCCCTGGGTGGTGACTGTCCTCTGTGATGGCCAGAATTCTACCACGGCAGCGGTCCTCATAGAGCTGTTTAATCTCGGTGAGACCGCAGCCGATGATCTTCTGGGCCATATTGACCATTCTCTGCAGTGCCTTTCTTTCTCGCGAAGAGGTGTTGCCATACCACACGGTGATCCCGGTGGTGAGGACGCTCTCGATAGTGCAGCGGTAGAAGTTCACCAACACATGTATTGGCATCCCCCATCGCTTGAGGCGATGTTTGCTTTAATGCTGTTTATTCTGTATATTTATAATACATGATATAAAAAGCTTGATTTATGGTAAAATGGCACATGAACAGTAGACTCTGACTATATTGATTGTAGTTGTTACAGTACAGTATATTATGATACAGATAATACACTGTAGATACAGTAGATTGTCCATACTGTATGTTTTCTGTTTATTTATGTTTCTTATATAATACTGTGTTTTGGAGCTGAAAAAACAATGATTTAATGAACATTCAACAATAATAGACCCACATTATTCTGTTAAACAGGATTTACTATAATATTTAAATAGTTGGAATAAAAGAACTTTGAATCTAAGAAATGCTTAGATGCGTTATTGTGTTGTCTTGTGAATAGTATTCTGTGTAATAGTGGCTTACAAGATTGTTGTCTTTGCAGAAATTCATATCTTTATCATTATGTTTATTTATATATAATTTCTTATACATCTTATCTTTATCTCTGTACTCTTTGCAGGGATGTAGTTCTGTGTAATGCAGACAACTTTGCTTGTGTAAGACTGTGAATGAAGTAGTGTTTACAGGCCTCACTAGTACTATTACCACAGCACATCAAATTTTAATAAGATTTCCTGTAAAATATTCTTGTTAATTAAACAATTTACTATCTTCACAATTCTTTTATTTGCCAAATACCATTATATCACATGGTGGGTATGTTTATTTTTTATTTTAGAATATCATAATTTTCTTATTTTTCAGGATATCTAGTGAAAATATAATTGTATCTAGTAGAGATGTACAGTATTTGTTATACAATCTGGTTTGATATTAAGACAAATTAGGTGAAAACTCTTGGGTAACCCTTTTGTTAGGATTGATCTCCAGTTTATCTGAAACGTGTGTCAGCTGTGGATTCATGCTAGTTTTTCAGTGCATTTGCAAGCAAACTCATTAGGAGTTTGGAGCTTAATTCCATTTCAGACAGCACTTAATGAAGATGGATTCATTCATTAGACGACAATTTTAGCTACCACTGTTATTGTACACGGTATCAGGCAGCTAGACATATCTGCTTAAAATCCAGTTGCAGTTGTGAGTAGCACTTGAATAAGTTTGGACTCTGGATATCATTAATACTGGCGGAATGTTGTGAGCTCTGTGGCACCTCATAGGAGAGTTGCTAGTAATTGGAGGAGTTTTGCCTCTGTCCCTGATACAATGACCGGTTTGCAAGCTCTGGACAGGTCTCGGGAGTTGCTGTTGCATGGCGAACTGGAACAAATCCTGGAATTGTCCTGGTCACCCAACATTGATGGTTCCCAGGTAGTTGTGAGCTTCTGCTTGGGCATTTTCATCTACTGTCAACTCATGAGGCCACCCAGACTCAAACCATCAACATCTGAGCTGTTGCTTTCCACCTGGTCAGAGTGAGTGCTTTCACTGGTTGAAGCCACTCAGAGCCCAGTAATTGTTTTGTAACTGAAACATTGTGTGTACAGCAAGGAAAACTGGTGACTATTTTAGTTTTGAAAGATGTTATTTCCCTTTAATATTCTAAATTTTCACTTGACATGCATAGCCATGAGTCTCATTCCCCTCCCTGGGGCTCCTTTTCAAATTAATCATCATCACAAGCATTTCTTCAGCAGAAAAAAACAGCGTAGCAAGAAGTAAAAATAACAGGTTACACTGAGGGCTTTTTCGCATTGGGTGCACTTGCAAATGTACTGAGTACAGTGTACTTGCCAAGTATACTCGGCACCTTCCAGGGGAAATGTCCTCAGATTGTTTCTCTTTCACATTGATCATGTACAGAGTACACTTGGAATTGTACAGAGTACACTTCTGTCTTTTCAAGTGCATGAGAACATTTGCCTTTCACACTATGTATCTGCAATAACACTGAGAACAGTACATTATTTACTCTTTTATTGGATTGCAGCAGTAATACATAGAAAGCTGAATGCAGAATATAAGCAACAATTGTGCACAACATCCTCTTTATATTGTAGGCGAGTATAAATCTTCGACAGTATATAATATTAAAAAAGACTAGAATATATTATACAGCATAGCCAGCCATTGTTCTTTAATGAATGTGAGAGTTCATCTTAAATCTGCATAAAAAGTAAAGGCAGAAATTAATCCAGAAATAGATGCAAAGAATTCAGAAGCTCATAAATAGGACCGTGCAGAGAACACCTCCCTCAGTTTATCCAATGAACTATACTTGGAAACAAAATATCAAGCTGAATGGATGGGGGGGGGTAAGAATTATTCATCCAAAAATGATTTTGTTTTGCATTGCGAAGTGAATTCATCATGAGCAGTTAGCACTCAGCACTCATGGATAGGGTGTGCTACAGAGCATTGTTCTAGAGGACTTGCAGGTGAGCTTGCTGCAGGGCGGCTGCTACAGTTATGTGCATTAGCAGCAATGCGGAAACCCCAGTTATACGAAGCACTGATAAGAGTCGGATGCAAACCTTCACTAACCCCAGCCTGTGGCATGGCAGTGACAAATGGTAGCTGAGAGGGATGGAGGTCGTTGGCATAGAGTCTGTGCCTCCTTGTCAGATCATGCGAATATTACGAATGTCAAAAGCAACGCAAGGAATAGAGCCCAGATTGAATTCCATCAAGTATGGAACACATTTTGCTCTTTTCCCAATATATTTGTGTTTGTATTTTGTAACGTACCAGGATCTTTGTCCTAATAAGATAAAATCTGAAGATATGAGTGCCACAATGAACTAATTGACAGGCCAATTCCACTGAACTTCACTTACTGTCAAAAGCATTAAGCTACAAACAGAGGCTTGTCCAGTTCTGTAAGGGATGTTTTTTAAGCCCAGATGGTGTGCGTTTTACCCCAGGGGTTTTGTTGTAATTGTAATTTTTAATCATTTTGGGGTTTTCTCCAGTAACAGACAAAAACAAAGGCTTAAGAGAAATCTAGAAATATTTAAGGGAATGATGTGAGGATAGCTGAATCTGTTAGTGTAGATTACATTTTTGTATTTCAGAAGGTTTTCAAACCGCAGTAAGGACTTGAACATATTTCTGCAAGCAACCCAAAATGTTTTCTGGATTGTATAATATTTTGGATTAAAGAAGTACAGTATTTATTAGCAACATTAAATTACTTTTTATATACCTTTTAAGGCTCTACTGTGCTGTGTTATTACATGGCCTTCATGGCAGATGACAATTTTTATAGTCTGTAATTTCTTTTAGAATTGGGAAGGTTGCTTTACTGTCTACGAAAAGGTTGAGGAGGATTATATGTCCATTTACAGTATGTCACAAGACTCCAGTTCTATTTCACTTGACTTCTTCACTCTTAGTTGTGAATGCAACTCTTTTGTCCCATCATCTGAGCATGACATATTTCACAGTAAAGAGGGAATTTAAATGCTGTACAATTCCTGGGAGGTTCTTCTTAAAGAACGGCTTCCTCAGACATTTTAAACCTTCTCAGAGTCTGAACCTCATTTTCTCAAGACCGTTATAAAATAAGGCATCAGAATTAGTAGATCAGGGAGTATTTTCAAGTCCTGGAAGTACATTGTTTTCTTCAATCCTGCAGTGTGAACATGTTACATTTCGTAACAAAGTATTTCCAGATAACAGAATATTATATTGTTATTTTTTGTTGTTATTGCTTTTTTTGGTGTGTGGGGGAGGGATTTAAATCACAATACTGAAGGAAATTCAGAGAATGTATTGCCAATAGCTTCCTTCAGGATCCCGATTAGCTAGTCAATTTGATAATTGCAAGAGGCCTGTTAGTACTGATTAATGCTAAACTATGGGCTCTTAAAGCTCTTTTGCGGCTCTTTCAGTAAATTCTAAGAGCTCCGCAATTATCTCATCCAAAGCTCTGTTGCCTCTCGAGGATTTGGGGAAGGAGAAGTAGGATCGGGGTTGGAAAGGCCATGAGCGATAAACAGCTTTTGCTTGTATTCTGGACTGTTTGCTTAAAAAGCGCTAATTAATCTAACTTGGTGATGAACTCAGGGATTACTTTTGGCGTGGGAGGTTTCTCAATAAACTGTCTTGTGTTTTATGCATTTCTAGGGCAGAACACTGCATAAATGGAATTAATTTGTTCTATCCGCTTGTACACTCTGTGTGGCCTTTGGTAGCCTGCTACCCCTGTTCCAGTTTAATGAGCCTCTTGTCTGGAGGGGAATAACAGTAAAGGGAAAAATTAGTACAATATTGCCTAATAGAAAGGATTTCTTTATGCATAAATTAGTTATATCCGTTTACAATATGCCATCTTATTGTAGTTTGACGTAGTAGATTAACTTTACAACTTTAAGCGCCCAATAACAAAACTATTTTATGTTTAAAATTTGGCATGATTTAAAATTTCATTTGTCACTTTTATTTAAAGTATAAAAAAAATTCAAGTTTTCAGTTTGCATAGGTTTGATAAAGAGAGTAAAGAGTGATTACAGCTGTTCATAAAAGTTTTGTTTCAGATTAAGTACTTGTTAATTTCTTAGCTAGTAATCATGACTGCTTATACTGTATATTTTGGATGCATTTTATATCAGCCTTAGGCAGTGCTCTGGTTTTAAGATGTAAAGAAATCTGAAGATTCTGAGAGAAGCTCTGAAGTAACTATAAAACAAAACCATTAACAATCTAGAAAAGGTTTAAAAATATTCTGCTTGAACAGAGTTCAGTATTGTGACTGGAGCCAGCTGAACCACGTTACTGTATATGGTCTTATGAAGGGTTTTCATGTTTTCATGTTTCATGTTTTCCTACATATGAACAAGTCTTCATGGTGCATCCATTGTTTTTTTTCTTACTTTATATTTACTATTTTTACTCTATTTTTTTACTCTTGGAATTACCCTCTAGTTGTTGTTCTGTGGCTCTGATGCTGACACAGCTCCCTGCTCATAACCTCTACATTTTAAAATATTAAATTGGATGCATTTAAGTGCTGCGGTATATGTAGACTAGTTTGGTATTGTATTATATGGTCAGACACACTCATGAGTCTGTTTAAGTTCTGTCAGTATTGTCTAATTGGGTTGATTGTATTTCATAAAATAGTCTTTTAGGTATAAACATGAATGAAGCATAGGTGTAACAATTTTTGCAAATAAGGGTATATTTCAAAAGAGAGCTGTTTCATATCGGCAATTACAGGGAAAACTGTTTACTTAATACTGAAGAACTGCAGTGATAGTTCACACTATAAACTTTGCTTTGATTTGATTTTCTGAAGGTAAAAATATTTTAAAAGTTGAATGGAGGTGAAATATGTGTTGCAGTCTCAGTCCTTGTCCATGTGGTTGGCAGGATGATCTGCAGGAGAGAAAGCTGGCACAGTTTGCCACAGTAACTGAGACTTGCATGGCATGGTGTCCGCATGTCAGGGTTGACATGACCTTGCGCAAGTATAAAATAATACCTTTGTGGTGCCTTCTTGCACTGCACCAGACCCACGAGGAGCTTCTTCACTTTTGCAAACAATTAATTCACAATACTGATCCACATACCGTATAAGCATATTTTGTTCTCGCTAACAAAGGTGGGATTTATTTAAGAAGCATAATTTCCAGCAATGTTTAATTCCTGCCCTTTATAAAAAAGAAAATAAAGAGACTATCACTAAAATAATGCAGAAAAAAATCCCCAAAGCTCCTCTCCAAAGCATGATAGAAGAACAACTAAAAAAGCAGATGGTACTTTCGGTAATAATGTTATCTTTAATTATATATATAATTGCAATAATAAGATTTGTAATAAGTGGAAGAAAAGATTTTCTGGTTGACTGACAAATGTGAAAGCCTAGCCACCTTGAATTCCAAATGAACATGCCCCTTGTCAGGCTCTGATTTGCCATGCTGTGGTGAAGGTCTGTGCCTGAGCTCAGGGGTTAATGAATGTTGTGATTTCTTTCCTTTGGCCTTAGCTCAGGCTGTTTGAAATGATTTCCTCTCCAAGTGTTGTGACATTGTTTTAATTGAATGAAGCTGCAGAACTGGCATGATAAATCAACAGAGAATGAATTTGTAATGAAATGCAAACGATATTAACTTAGAAATTGGTTGCAGTAGACAAAGCAGCTGGCTGTGATTAATTTTTTTTCATTTCCCTATGTAATCAGCATAAGAGTGAAGTGACCTTGGTTAGATATGGGAAATGCATGATAGTCATGCTTGTTCTAAGAGGTATTTTGGCAGATACATGAGAGCTGCTACCTATGATGATGATATACAGTATTTTACAATAGTACATTTACATTAAAAAAACTAAAAAATAGTATGAAGCAGAAGCTAGGAGCTGTGGATCATTCCTGTGCCGAAGAAGCTTAATGATCCTTAATTATACCAATGCTGAATGCTGAAGCAGCATTGCTATGATATAATGTTGTGATGCAATCAGTCCATTCCAGTCACTCTGTTGTAATTATTGAAAACTGAAAGCAACTAACTATTCATACAGACCTTTAAAGATCTTTAATGCAGTATTCAAATATTAAATGTCTTGTATATCAGAATGGGATTGTTTTAATGCCTAAAGCCCTAATTACAAAAAAAAGGTAATGGGTGTTCAGACCCCTGGAGGCAGTGGTGCCATTGCTATCACACATCAACCAAATAAAAACATAAAAAATACTTTAATTTCCCTGTAATGGGTGCTGTTGGCTTTATATGCAGGACCTGTTTCTAAATGTGGTTATTCTCATTAAATGTGTTAGCTGGGCTTTGTTCTCATATCCCAGTCTTTTGTCTTCCATGATAATGAAAACCAAAGGCATCCTGAGATGGAATTAGGACTGTGTGTTATTAAAATCCGTGAAATAATTAATTTGCCTATTACCAGTACTTGCTCATTTATCTTCATAATAAGATCATTCTGAATAATTTAAAGTCCACCGCGCTTACATTTTAAACGACCATAATTAGATTTGGTCTGTGTTTTATTGCAGATGATGAAAAATATATTTAAGATCTATTGTGCAGATCGGATAAATAGTATGATTGCTTTTCAACCTGATATTAGGAATTGCGTGGTGTGCAAATGGTTTATACATTCTCTATTGATTTTCAAGACACTTTAGAGAACTAAAACAGACTGTTTTCTTCTGTGCATAAATTCTAGAAGATTCTTTTTCAATCTGTTTTCCTGTCTTTTCATTTTTTCCCTTAGTTTTATCAGCAATTACCACTGTATCTCTGTAACAGAATATGAAATCTGGACTGTTAGTGAAGAAAAAGTAAAAAACAAATTCTTGCTTTGACATCACTGTATGTTTCTTCAATGAATGAGTGCTTGTAATTTGTATCTCTGGCATCTGTATGTATTTGTCATATACTGTACATGTCAACTAGGACAGCAATTAACTTAGAAGAAGAATTATGAGAGAAACTGATCTCACATCTCAAATAATGTAGAAATATAATACTAGAACTTCATGTGCCAACTTTCCAGAGGCAATGAATGATTTTGCATGAATGTTTTTTTTGTAGAATATTTTTTTAGCATTTTTCTGAAAACTCGAATGTTCTGGTACCAAGTCCTGGGCATGATTTTCCAAATTAAACCTATACCATTTGCATCATATATAACTAGAAAAGAAAAAAATACTGTCTTAACTTTATTTAATGTGCAAAATTGAAAAAATAAAAATGTCTGTTTTCTCTAATTGTTTGTAGGAGTGTCAGTGTCCTTTTTCTAATAACCAGAAATATTCACATAAGAACATAAAGTCCTTTAGATATACTGTACTGGTCATGAGCTAGAGAAAGATTCTTTCTTTTGCTTTAATAATACATGATTCAATTATGAGTTCAGGCAGGATCTGGAATGATATGGCCTCTCAGTGCCTATATTTATCTTCAAAGATTTCTAAATTCCAAATAATAGAAAAGCCTCTCAAATATATTTGAAAGAAACTGTACAAGTTCTAATAAATGTCTAAGATAAATATGAAAAAGAAGTGGAAGTGGCAGTTTACTGGTTACTTTGGAAAAATAACTTGCACGCCATTTTCTGTTACTTTAAACAAGTAAAAAAAAACTACCTGTTTGTTTTTGCTCTGTAAATCAGGAAATTAATTTTGATGTCAAGGTTTTTCATATTAAAGTCATTGCGTACTTAGTTACATAAATAATAAGTTATTGCTAGACTTTCATTTATGAAGAAAAAAAAGCTTTTCTTGATGTGGTCTGGGGTAAAGCTTTGTCTAAGTGTCTGTCTGTGTGTGTGTTCTTGTGCCTTTTAGTTTCAGCTCTAACTAATAGCGTTGTCAACATGTTGAGGAATGTTGACAGGCTGCAGCAGACAGGACACATGAGGCGTACACACACAGAGATAGGAATAAATGAGATCAGGGCTAAATATACTTGTGTGAGCTTTATACTGTTCTAGCAACTGCTTAAGCCCTGCTGTTTGATGATGGGGGGCAGTGGCCTTAAAAAGGAAGAGAATGCATTGTGACTCTGAATAAAAAAAAACAGCTGGTGGGCTTATCATTTCGCCCCGTGACAGATAAGGTCAAATGTTTTTGGAAGGACAAGGGCCAGGATCCAAAAGACAATGCGTATTCCTGTCCTTAATGCAGCCACACTCACAGAGCAGCCTGACATTGGAATAGTGAGCATGAAAAAAGAAGGCCAAGTTGATTTTGCCCTATTTTAATTTTGCCAGTCGTGCAACAAAATTGTAGTTTTAAACTACTTATAATTCTAGTCTTCAGTTTTTAGCCAAATTGTGTGAACTTTCACTATGGACTAAAAAACAGGACAGAAAGAACAAAAAAATCCCTAGACCTGTTGTTGAGGTTTGAGTTCCGATTAAACCGTGCATTATTGCTGAAATGTGAAGTACTGGCAAACAACGTAGAAGCAGCAAATGAAATGTAAAAAGATTTTGATAACTTTTAAGACTGGTAAAATACCTGGCAGATTGTTTAATGTAGAAACACAGAGTCAGAAGAGGTTACTTATGAAAAATATTTAGGTTTTTATGTTAACACTTTCTAGACGAAGTGGGGAAGCAATTAAAACCAAATAAATAGTTAGGATAAATAGTTAAAAGTATGTAATTGAAACCAAGGAACATTGTTAAAATGGTGTAATGCACTAGTCAGGTCTCTTTTATAATATTGTTTAATTTATGGTCACTACATCATAGAAAATATATAGCTTTTCTGAAATTAGTCCAGAGAAGGGCAACCAGATACATTCCAGGGCTTAAGGGAATACCAGACACAGCAGGCTGAGGGAACTGAGCCTTTTCAGTCTTGATCAGAGAAGATTGCAAGGGGGCTTAATACAAGTTTTTTTTAGAATCCTCAAGGGCATTTACAATGTCAGCCCGGAGGACTTTTTCAGAATGAACAGTGAAACATGAACCAGAGGACACAAGTGGAAACTACATGGAAGTGGAGGAGGCAGTTCTTCACCCTTAGGGTTGTGGGATTATGGAATAAGATACCCAGCCATGTTTATGAAGCTGTTATCCTGGCTTCTTTCAGGAAACATTTGGAAGAGACTCTTGGATCAGTTAACTACTACCAAATTGTAGTTAGATTAGATGGATTGAAGGGCCCCTCGCGATTGTAACTTTTCTTACGTTGGTATGATAGTCTGTCTACTAGTGACACTATTTGTGAGCAGACTTAGTTTGAAAGGTGTTAGAGACTTAATTTACTCATGATTGTCATTTACTTGCTATTAACAGACTATAGGTTTTACTGTACTATAATTTCATTACAAGAACTGAATAAAATTACAAGAACTGAAAACATTGTTATAGTAGAAATCATGATTGTCTGTTACATATTTTACTTATATAAAGACAAGCAGTTTTCAGGGGATCTGGTAATTTGCAGCTCTGCAACTGTAGAATTCTGGGCTCAAATTAAATAATTTTATCCCTGCTAGGTTTTTTAAGCTATTTTAAGATACCCAGCATGTTCACACTCCCTTTCTCCAGTTTTAAAGTGCTTTTACAATATTGAGGTACAAGGGTTGAGCTTTTTCTATTAATAATGTTCATGCAGCCAAATGTGCCCTTTTCAACTCTGCCAGGTGACAAATGATTTATGGACAGATGACAAATTGCTAAAACAAGTATGTGTTCTGTGTGTAAAAAGGAAACAATCCAATTTCAGCTGAAGCTCACTCACATCACATGCTTTCTAGAGGGTGAAATCTTGATTACATCCAGGTTAGCCAGTCCAGCTTTTGATTAATGAGATACATAGCATATTATCTCTCCTTATTTTAACACTGTTAGACCTTGCAGTAAACCTTTAATCAGTTTAAATAACTAAAAAGGTGCTATGATGCTTTTTCAGACCTAGAGAAATATATATTTTGTCAAGAGTTTTATGACTTGCAGTTTATATTTTTAAATTTTAGTTTTTGTAGTAAAATTCAGTAGTACCTTTTTTCTGTCAAGTCGCGAGCTTTATAAAAAACAACACTCTCCAATATTATATTTATTCACAGTATATTATGCCTTTTATTGTCTTTTGCTATTCATTAAATGTATTAATTATTAATGTGTTTTCTGTTCAGATGTTTTAATATATTCATTCTGGTATGAATGTGATCAAGTAAATATACCGTACACATGTAGATTTCTGATATCAAGATAAGACTGGTTTTGTGTTCAATATATGTGTGTACATATGCTGAATTCAGATAGTACTATGGCTTTATTTTTTCCAATTCATAAAACAGAATTGCACTGGAACTTGTTTGTCCTTCGACAGAAGCAAAATCAAATTTCCCAGCATTTGAGTGATATGTTAATATTACAGATGATTTTTGGGTCTGTCATTTCCTCTATCAGTATTTCCACAACACATGTAGTCTTAATCTTGAGCAGTGCCTTTGAAGCTTAGATATATTACAGCAGGCTTTGAAAAGTATATCCACACCAGAACTATGTAAAGCCAATTTCTGATTTGGAAATGCTGCTGAAATATCTGATTGAGAGCAGTAACATCTTCTGCAAGGGATTTTTTCTCTCTTGATATAAAGGGCATTTTACTATTTTTAAGTGACCCAAACATTTCTCAGTTCCTGAGTAGAATTGTTATTGTCACAGTATGCTAAACTGAGGAATGACAAGACACTGGGTGAATCTTCACCTAGCATTGATGCCGTGCTAAATGGTTTGTCTCTGGTCTGGTTGATTGAGCCAAGCATCAGTGTCTCTAAACACAGCTCTGAGTGGGAACTGACTGGTCCCATCCTCATCTGAGTCGTTGTCGGATCGTTATGGTCGAGACGCAGGTTTCTCTACTGTTCTGTAATCGGGTGGCTTAGGACAGTTAATTTCATTAACGTTTTTCAGAAAAAGCATGTGATGACTGGTCGAGAGCCGTGTAATTTTCTTTGTACTGAAAGTGGAATCAGCAATATTCTTCGCTGTGTAGGTAAGAAAACCTAGTAGTTTTAGTACACAGATGCTGATAGGAGCTAATTTAAATATTAATTTATAAGGAAGTTATTCAGAAATGAGTTTAAATAGCCCCCTGCCCTACAACGCGAAGATCTGTGCACCCAGTGGTGTTCAAATGACGGCTTACACCATTGATGTTATGGAAGTTAGAATCCCTTAGCTGAAATGAGATTTTGGAAAAGTTGATATTTTTTGCAGAGAGTCTCCAGTTTTCAGTAGGAAGCAGCTGGGGGCTCTGTCTCTGTAATGAAGAGAGCAGCAGCACAAGGATGCCACTTGTCCACATGTGGGGCTCCATGTAACTGTGAGGAGGAGAGGATGGCTGTAGGCGTTGGAACTAATTTTATTTTTCCAAGCTCAACCACTGCACAGTTAGTCAAAATGAAACAGCTCATTAAATATCCGCCTTTGCATTTTAGGATTATCCTGTCGGGTATTATGCAGCTGTACTAAAACAAAAGGTGGCTTTGTAAGGCCTTTGCACATAGTCGCAGAAAGTTGTTGAGGTTCATTTTCATGTTGTTGATTTCAGTCGTGTTATGTGTTGAAATCTACAGGAATGCATTCCCTTCCTTGTAGTAATAATTAACTGCACACAGTCCTGAATTCTTGCACAACAGGAGCTGTTTGGTTTGGATAGAAAATTATATGAAAAATTTCATCAGTCTATCATTCCACCTAGAAGCAGACCTAAAAAGGGCAGAGTTACTCAGCTTTCATAGTTTATTAGTAGGATGTTGTTGTATTGTTACTTTAAGCTAAAGAGAGGCTGTCTTTGTTATACAGTATCTCTCATTTAACATGTTGTAAAATCTCTAGCAAGCTACCTGTGAAATTAAAGTATTTCACAATTAGAGAATTATTTAACTATAATGAACGATATGCATATAAAATAACTGTTAGTTAACAGAGTTGAATCACTAAAAAATCAAAACTAGTCAAATTCTGATATCTCTCTCCCTTGCATGGGTTATAAAGTTTCTTCATCCTGTATGTCACTGAATCATATATCCTCATAGCAGAATAGTTTTATTCCCATGCTTGTATTGAACAATTCTTCTTGTGGAAACTGTTCTTCAAAAATGATTTGTCTGCTTTGTTTACATGTATTATCTTTAATCTGTTGTGGCAGCACAATAAAAATGCCTAAAAATTATTAAACTAAGTTTACCTTATCCAAAATACTTTTTATACAGTTTTTTATCAGTTGCTGTCGCCTTTTGTTTTGATTTGTAGAAGAGATATTGGATTCCATCACTGTTACTTCAGCTTCTAAAGCCAAGACAATTTAATTCAATCAGATAAAGCTTGATCACTATAAATTAAAAAGAGAAATGGAAAGAATGACAAGATAAAAGAGTCATCTTTTTTCTTTTCAGAATCAATTAGGAAGTTAATGTTTAATTTGGAAAAATTCCACCTCACGGCAGTTCATGGAAGATGTGTATTTTACTGCAATGAGAAAACTGCAATTTTTTCTATCTACATATGGAAGCCAATAAGTGCAAAGTGAGACTTTCATAATCAGTATGTTCTGTTACACACTTGAGGATTTTCTGCCTTTAGAGCAATACATTACATATGGCAAATCTTCTGCAAAATACATTATCAGAAACTTTGATTAAATATCCTTTTAATCACAATAATTTACTTAGATTGTTTTAGGTTTACTGTTTTGAAGGCTGTAGTCTATACAGTTTGTTGTTTAGTGGCTTTAAAGGTGTCCCATACAGTTCTTCAAAGGTAATTGCGGCTTTGAGGTACAAACTGACTTCAAACCCATGTGCTGACTTTTCCCTAGGGTAATTCTGTGGCAAAATAAAAGGATACTTTATGTTATTTAAATTAACAGACTAACAGAACCAGCTAAATGTTGACTGTAGCTCTCCAAAGACCCTCATATTCCCAATAAACATTATTACAGCTGTGCTTTGCAAGATCTTTATAGATGAGGGAAGTATATTTTATAAAGTATTTTACCTGCATGTGGCTGAAATCGCACAGTTTTTATTCTTTTGATGAAGTTAACTGCATTTTGTGCTTTTGTTTATTTAAAATATTTCACTTTTTTCTCAGATGAGGAAACTAACCAAGTTAGGCTGTGGTTGTGATGATAACAGGCAAAACCAATATAAAAGACAGCAGATATTTTATGCAAAGGCTACAGCATTTATTTTTAAACACAGGTGGTGTGTTTTAAGTACAAAGTGCAAATAAACACTGTTAAAAACAGAGTGGTCTCTTTGTTACCAGTAAGTGAGGCGATTTTCACAAGATCAGACAGGTTCTTTTCAACAGGTAAATTGAAGTGTGAAAAAAATGTTTTTTTCCCTTAACCTGTAGCTTGAGGACAAGTAATGCCTCCCAACATTTTACAACAGCATCCTATAGTATGTCCTTCAATCAGCTTTCAGCTTCTTTCTCCTTGTATTTTTGTCATCAACAAGGAGTATGGCAAATCAGACATGCTAATTAAAAAAACCCAATATTTAAACAATTGACAGACCTTATCTTGTTGCCTTCACTTTAGAATAGGTCTTGAGCATTCCCTGATAGAGCTAGCTATTGTGAGCTATTTAAGTGAATTGTCAGAGAAGCTCATGATTAAGGTCTGAGATTACGCTCAGGTGAGGGGTCAAATTAAGTGTTTTCATTTGCTGTTTTTTGCTCTGTGATGGCGAGTACTTGAATTTTGCCCTTGGGGGATGTTTTTAAAATGCTTTTCTGAATATTGTACACTTTTTGGGTATTAAAAGCATCAAGGATCTAGCCATTCTTGGTTTAATTGGATTTTTTCCTCGCATCTTCAGGCAGCTGTGGTGAATTAATATTTAGGTTAAAGATGTAATATACAGTAGCTGAATATTGCATTTTCCCTTACTTTACCCCCTACATAACAGATGCAAAGCTTGTTTTAATATGTGAGCACATTATTTATTAGCATTTGGACTATTTATGGGTACTGCAATGGTATTACCAATCCTTCATCACTTATAGTTCAGGTGGGTAGCTGCGTCAGCATGCATAGGCTGCAAAGGAACAAGTAATACGTTTATTCCATGCTGAAAAAAAGAAGAAAGAGAACACAACGTTTCGGCCGTGGAGAAACTTCACTTGACACCTGAAGAAGGCTCCATGGCCGAAACGTTGTGTCCTCTTTCTTCATTTTTTCAGCATGGAATAAACCTATTACTTGTTCCTTCATCACTTATGCACAATTTAAAAAAAGCAGTGAAACCCACTAAATTAATCTTGTTGGAATTTGTATTAGCTGCGTTCATACTGCCAGAAGTCAATAGAATGTACTACAAGGTACTTAAGTATTCCCCTTTAGATCCCGACTCTGGAAGAATTTCTCATTAACTGAGTCGAATTCTCAATGAGAGAATCTTTTTTAACTTGCAAAACTGCAGGACTTTCTCTGAAATTAGGTTCAAAACGTCAGGTTGTTTATAGTACAATTTTGAATGATCTCCATTTTTTTAAAACGGATATACAGTAAGAGAAAATGTTCTGAGTCTTCTGAATAGACAATTACTATTTGCAAAGGCTGAGTTGTGTAAATCTAGTAATTAACAGTTTCTTGAATGAAGTATTTGAAAAAATGTCACTTTTTTCATTTTATTGCTGGGCATGCATTTCATGGTTTCACAACAGTGAAAGTAAAGTATGCTTTGCAGTGCAGATAATTATTGTATCTGTTAGGATATTTATAAGCGCTCACATCTTTTCCTATTATTAATTTTTAACTATTGAAAATGCTAATTGCCACTCCAACTTTGGTTTTTAGTTTAATCCTCAGGCAAAATGCATCATCAATGTTTGCCTGGTGCAAATAAATAAAGGCTTCGTGGAATATGTGTGAATGAGCTCAGGGCCTCCTAGGATTGCAGAGCCATAAGGGATGTCTTAAGGCAATGCCAGAGGCAGGTCTGAGGGCCTTTTGATAGTCTCCCACTCGAGGGTTTCATGATCGAGCTGTTCCTTGTCAAATCAGCCAAGTTCCTGGAAAATCTCCACTGCAAGATTTTGATTTTGTGAAGTTATGAGTTTGCGGGGGACCTTAAAATTGAAAAACGAAATCGGTTATCAGCTCCTCTGTGATTTTTGTAAGTATGTATTGCATCTAAAGTAGAAGTGATAGCCCTTTCAGATAGCTTAGATGTGCTCATAAATTAACTGACTTTCTGTATGCAGCTCTGCTCCTGTCTACCTGCTTTATGGTCTGATTTAATGACCTCACAAAAAGGCTTCAGAATGAAAGCATGGAAATTGGCCCCATGTTTGAAGGGCTGCAGCTCTTTTTGGGACACATTAACAAACATTCTTAATGATCATGAATTGACTTGATAATCCCTGTCCTTCAAAGTTTAAGAACTGTTCAAATATGATTAAAATACATTATTGTTCATTTGGATGTATTGTACATTATGACAAACTAACCACTTTAAAGGGCTTTATTGTGACATCTTCATATACGTTTTAAAGATAATCTAAAAGTTATTTTACTAAATTTACTAAAACCTGAGGCTTACCAATGTGAAAATGCTAAACAAATTTTAAAAAATACCCAAAATTGACATTTCAGATAAACATTGTTATACACTCAAAATGGGAAGTGGTAGTGGAAATAGCAGAGAAACAAAGATTTCTCTATCAAATTAATAGAAGGCAAAAAGTGCCATATAAAATTACCTGAAAGCAAGACAAAAGTTTACAACATAGTTTCGGAAAGAGAAGTCAGATTGTCACCTGAGATGACAACAGTTGTGAGTGTCATTCTTCTAGTACTGAAGACAGCTGGCTGTGAAGATCTTGATGGAAATACTGCTACCAAGAAACCCACGTTAAGGCCTCAGGATAAAATGAAAGCTGTTTGCAAAAAAAACTCCAAAATTGAGCATTACAGTCATGGAATGAAGTATTATACTCTAATCAGCACAAAATCAAACCTTTTCAGTTAGTATATGATACCAGATAGGAGAAGAGCTATTGGATGTTAGAATGCAGAATATCTGCAGGTAACTAAAACAACCAACCCCCAGAGCAAGCTGTTATTCTTAAAATAAACCTGTGTGCATAACATTTAAAATAAAGGATGTAGTTTGATATGAAATTAAGCATGAACAAAAAGTAACAAGATCACTAAAATGGAATGCTGCAGTGTAGAAAATACGAGATGTAATAAATTTGAAAAAGGTAGAAGAAATTGATTGTAGTTTTTGATTGATTTTCTTTTTGTTTCAACTTCTTTTTTTTTGAAAGCAAAGTGAACCACTGTTGCAAGCCAGTTACCCAGTGCCCAGTAGCTGTGTTGTTTCCTGAACAGACTCTCTCATTAGTTTATTGTGCTTTTGTGCAGTTCAACTTCGTGGGACGAATCCTGGGACCCAGAGGATTAACAGCGAAGCAGCTGGAGGCAGAGACGGGGTGCAAAATCATGGTTCGTGGAAAGGGCTCAATGAGGGACAAAAAGAAGGTAGGAGATTTTTTTTTTTAGTTCCACTAATTCAACCTGCAATTCATACGTCGGCTAATTTCCAAATAGAAATGAACATAAGGGTACTTAAAAGCATAAATGTATAATTTTGTCATGCTTTTTGTTTGGCCATTTGCTTGATGTGCAGTTAATACTAAGCAATTATTAAACTACAGCTTTTTAGTTTGGAAGTGTTTGCCGAAAGACCCTATTACATTTGTGCGTCAATTCCCTGTAATTTGTGACTGTGAATTGCTCTGTTGGGTTAGTGTTGTAAAAAAGAATGGAATGTTGCATTTTGCTAATGTCTCTTCTACTTTCAGCAAGGCCATAGGTTAGAATATCCTAATGATGTTGAAATCAAAATGATTTAACTGTGTGCAAACTCCTCGTCAACTGTATGGTGCTGTAGAGCTTGCTCAAGGACAAAGAAACTAAAGATGCATTAAATCTTGGAATGTCATGTTAATGGTCCCCAAGGCGGTTTGATGTAGAAAAAGATTAGATGTATTCAAATCAAATTAAGCAAGATTAGATTGAATATACTGAGCAAATTGATACCACTTTCTTCTTCTCCTTCTCAAGTGACAGACTAGCATCCCAGCATGATGTACTGAATGCTCAGCAGTCAACAGTCATATACTCTGTTAGATTTCCATACCCTGGTATTTTTTGTCATTTTCTGTGATTCACAGAGGAAATTACATTTTTTTAAATAGTTTAAAACTTCTGATATGCAGGAAACGAATGATTTTTCTCATCTGCTCAGCAATTTGGTCATTTTTTTCATTAGCAAAAATGTCCCATAAATCAGAACAAAATAAATGTTATCTTGATGTGAGCTAACACATTTTTGCTGCTTCTTATCTAATATTTACTAAAATGCAATGAAGACATGAGAAGGACGTTTTTTCAATGTCTGGTGTTACCAGATTCATTGTCCAGAGTAATGGTTCTGGAGCAGCATGTCTGTCTAATTTCTAGAGACTGTAAGAATTACTCCAGTTGTACATGCGCCATGTTAGCTTTCACTCCCTTTGTATTGAACTTGTCATTGACTTCTCTTCTGCTGCACTTTCATGAGGGAATAGGCAATCTTCTGTGGATCAATCCTTATAGAAGTATAGACATGCAGTTTAGACCTGGCAGTGACAGGACTTTGACTTCGTAAATGTAATTGATACTTGCTAGGATCATCAACAGCGATGCAGAGACTCAGACTAGGAAGCTAAAACCCATTCTTCTGGTTAGTGGTTTGTTCTGCATCATTTTTAACCACTCTGGTTCTCTCCATGGTTCTGTCTTGTAGTAGAGCAAAGTACAGCAACACAGTGCTGTCCTTGTGAACCCATCTCCATCACTTAAGGCTTCACTTGTAAAATACTGTATTATAATTCAAAGCATTGCATTTGCCTCCATTATTTAAATGGAAATTGATTTTTGCACGGGGTGGATGTGTGCACAGAAAGCATAATGCACCACCTTGCCATTTGCACTGCCTTTTGACTTCATGCCAGCTGCCCCAGAGAAGTAAAACTGGATCACCTTCCAGAGAGACAAATCGTGTTCTCCTGCTCAGGCAGGGCCATGGCTGGCTGCTACAGAGACACAAACTCTGCTGTCTGTCTTCAGGATGAAGGGACAAAGTGTTAAAGCATGAAAAATATTTGTATTCGTTTAAAAAAAATCCTTTTATTTAAAGTGACCATTCACAGATACCTATGCAAAAGAAAAAAAAATAAGGTTTGGCTGGTGCTCTTGAATTTCCTTGATAATAAATTCACAAGTACAGTTAATTCATAAGAGCACAGGTAGAAATTGCTTGGAAATATATGTATCAGGTTATCCTTATATCTAGAAGTTATGCTCTATATATACAGTAACCATATAGTTGTATATGGTTACATTAACTATAAAAGACTAGTGTTCTCTCCGATTGAATATTAAACAATTCACAGATCTGCTAAATGTACAGCATACTGTATATACTGCATCTATAAAAAAACTAAATGATTTTTAATATCAAGTTGTTTTGGTTTTCATGCAAATGTTTTTTGGCATCTGCTTTCTCTCTCATTTACAGTCTAACATAGGTCTCTGTCTCTATAAATACTATTCATTGCCTAAAGAGCCAAAAAAATTGCTTTACTCTGGAGAATAGCAATCCAGCATCCTCCAGGCTGTCAAGCAATAGGGGACTGTGATGAAAAACTTGGCAAAGCAGATGAATTAAATGTAAAGCTGAAATCCTTATTACACATTTTTGTCAGCTTAGCGATAGAAAACAAAGCCTTAGAAAGCAATTTTTGAGTCAGTTGCAGTTTTACAAAATTGCTAAAGATTGTGATAAAGGCAAGGAATTGTTTTTATATCAACTATTAAGGGTTGAGCTGTTCATTCTAGTTCTAGAATTTATTTCTAGTGCTAGAACATTTATATGTTATTTAGTAGGTAAAAAGTCAAATCTAGGCATTCTTGAAATAATTAGGTAGAAGTAATTTACAAAATTTGCATAATGAAACAGGCTCTGTGGGCTTATATGGCTTCTTTTTATGATAGTTTGTGCTAAAGTTTCTCATGATCCACCTGGCTACACTGTAATCAGGTAATGGACATAATTTCAGGCATATGGAGTTAACAGTTGATTAAAATCAGGGTTGAAGCTGATTTAAACAAAACACAAAAGGGATTCAAACATGAAAGTATCGGACAGTGGTTGTAAAATTAATGCAGCAGGTACACTAGCAGTGCAATACAGTGCCATATGGGTTGTAATACAGCCCATTTGGGGGGAGCAGAACATGTACAGTATATGTTGTATGTAAATGTGCAGATCACAGATAGTCTTTGTCTTTTACTGGTGTTTCAAATTATCTAAGTAAAGGATATGGGCAACATTTTGTATATGAGTGTTTGTCCATCCATAAATCATTCTATTTTAAATAATCACCTTATTCTTCGAGTTCTCAGTGATCCAGAGCCTGACCCCACAGACACGGTATGAGACAAACTGCGCCCTGGATAAGTCATTAGTCCGTCACAGGACATGTGCTCACTCACACCCACATACTGTATAAGGATCACGTCCAGTTCACCTGTACAGCATGTCTTTGGATTGAGAAAAGACACTGACGTACCTGGAGAAAACCCACACAGGCATGGAGAGAATGAGCAAACTCCGCGCCTAAGACATTGCAGGCTGGAACGGGATCCAGGACCCCAGAGCTGTGAGGTCGTAGCGATAACTGCTGTGCCCCTATGCTCTCTAAATTACACAGTATGTGGGGCTTTATGTTAAAAAATATTTTTGTGCCAATTTTAAAACCATAAACTCAGATCTAAAATTCCTTTGTGATCATGGTGCTAAATGTTTAGGCACAGCTATAGGTTGGTAGTCTAATTCGTCTTTGCCCATCATTCTATTTATGGTTTAATTCCCTGCCTTCTGAATAATTATACAGTGCACTTAATTCACACAGCAAGTCCAGAATGCTACAATTTATGGGGAAGAATTGAATGCAGAACATTCTGAATGGTCAAATGAACCTCAAATAAACACACAACTCTCTCTAAATGAATCACAGACTATAAAGAAAAGGGCAGACAGTGACATTTATATATTGGCCCCAACTAATCTACCTTCTACAGCCAAAATTTGACCTTTATTCTTGAAATAGCAACTAGCAGAAATGGCCTGATCGGCCCACAGATTTATATTGCTTGTAAATCCACACAGAAATAGCAGAAACACTAAATTGTTTTGCAAAGTCACCTTGATTCACGATCCTATAAGGATCAACAAAGCGCATCTTTTTATTGCACTTTATTAATGCCGTTTATACTGTATGTGTTACATCCACCTGCAGTGCAGCAGCCAATTGTGTTTATTCACATCTTCACATCCCCTACAAACCTCAAGGCTACTCACAGGGTAGAATGAGAATATGTACGCAGGCTTATCTGACCCAACCGCCTCCCAGCCAGTCGTCTTTTGACGATCACAGGTGACACATGACTGGAGGAGAGGCATTTCCGTCATCATCAGCACTGCGTGCCTGCAATGGCCAGTCAGAGGGCACTGTTTTTGCAGAGATCCAAGAGAGAGCTGGACAATCTGATTGAATCCCACCGTAGCCTCAGTTGAGCACCATCGCTTGGGGAATATCGGTCACACTCCGGACGTGACATAACCCATGCGCGTACCTGCGGTCATAGAGCTATTTTACTAGTTTAGCGTTTTGGGAGCCCCTACAGTTTTCATCTTGACATGGTATCTCATTTTAAAAAGAGTGGTCTCTCATTATTCTGAATCGTTTATTCAAAATGTGACATTTTCTGTAATTTTGTATAGGTTAGGAGACTTTTAGGAGAAACTTTAGAGACATATGGCGAGCAGAGAACATCTGTTGCATGAGCTGTGAGCTAATGAAGCGTGGTTTGTGAGCACAGGCACAAGAAAGGAAGCCACATTGACTTAGGCTTTGTATTGAGGATGTATTGTTTAAGGGCCAAAGACAACCAGGATGGTAGCTGGAACATCCCAAGAAAGTGGGTTGAAAGTGGGTTGAAGAGTGGCATGGCAATTAGCATTGCTGCCTCACAGCTCTTTGGTCCCGAGTTTGATCCTGGACCTGGACACTTTTGATGTGAATTTTGCATGTGCTTCCCATGTTTTAAAGACATGCCATCCACATCAAACGATGTCTCCACATTGTCTTCTTGTGTGTGTGCCCAGTGACAGACTGCTGTCCAGTGTGTAGTCTTGAAGCCTGGGCTGGCTCTGATCTGTTGTTACCAGGAATAAACAGCTTGGATGGATGGACTTGCATGTCTTGGTTTTATCTTTAAAACTCAATGTCATGGTAAAGGCCATCATTGTGTTATTGTACACATGTGTAGAATTTAATGTTGAGGCTCTGCTGGCAGCTGAAACAGCAGATCTTTAGGACTTAGAGTACTTCAAATACCCAAGTAGGGAGCTCCATCAGGATTATGTGAAATAGAACTATGTAACAGTGAAAAACAGAAATAAAACTCTTGACATCGGAAGAAGATTCAGCTGTCGAAACACTGGGTTTCTTCTTTTTGCCTTTCAGCGTGAATTTTCCTTTACTTCATATATTTACTTTATATATTTTAAAACTTTTTTTATTTATTTTTATTTGTTCCTTAAATACCTTTGTATGACTGAGTACATGGAAGCTTATCCCTGGTGGCCTTCAAAAGCCTCCTAACGTTACAGAAAAACAGCATAATATAAAAAAGTATCAATGTGCCTTTATATCTTTTTCAGGTATAAATAGAAATAAGAAGAAATAGAAATGAGAGGCTTTATCAAATATTAAGAGACACTGTTTTCTAAATACCATAAACTTAAAAATGTTTCAGTTTTCCCAAGAAGTTTAATGATATATTACGGTTTCTATATATGTATTTCCATATGAAAGTACAGTGGCAATAGTGTGAAAGCAGTGATTCCCTATTCAATAAAAATATCTGTTTCGCTCAGTGAAGCTTCAGTCATTGTCCCAGATCCTTTTTCCGTTTAAAGCTGACCTGTCTGAGAGCAACATGCATTATGAAATGATGTTATGAAAAGGAACTTTACCTAGTTATTTTAATTAATTCCGCATCCATGACCACTATTAATAAAAAAACAAGCCTGGGCTGACAGCCAGCTAGTGGCTACAGCATTGTCGCGCCGGTGTGGGTGATCAGGCCTCTTCCTCACTCTGGCATTCTGATGCTGTGTGCAGCTCGATCTCGGTAATTCACTTAGGCAGCATAATGCATGAGCCCCTCTCTTCAATTCCACTGGGCAGTATAATGCATTGGCCAGCCTGAGCAATTCTGCTGTGTATACATACGTGTGAGCCAGTCTCATTTGGCAGTATCAGGTAGAACCAATTCCTTTATCCCACCGAGTGTTGTAAATCGGACTGCTTCCTCCTGTTTCCGGGAGAAATTAAGCAGTGAAGCACCAGACTGCAGAAAGGCAGTGCACTCTTGTAATTTATGGGCTCTTTTTATTGGACTGCAGCAAATCTGAGCTATTGCTAGTTTTATGAGGGATTGTGTTTGAATCTGTTGTCTAAGTGCTCCGTAGTACGATTTTACACAGATACTTTTTCTCTTTGTTTGATATCTTTATATATAACGTGTTTATCCTTTATGTGATTGCATATACAGTATAACCTGTGTTTTCTATATTGTGCACAAAACCCAAATTCCTAGAAGGACAAAATGAAAAAGCACCTTGTTCCAACAGGATATACTGTAGAGTAGCTGCCAGGTGATCCTTTTGAAGTTCTGACACCTTTGCATTTTGGGGGTGTATATTTGTTGGCATTGCGTTTCCCCAGGGCAGTTCTATTTTTAAAACTAAGTTCTGCGTCAGGCTGCTGTGCTCTCTGGGTGCGTGTACTATGGATCTATTCCTGAAATGTTGTAGTCCCCCAATCTCTCATTCGGTTTCTGCTTATAAACCTCTTCCTTTGCCTCTCAAACACACAAAGGGATCAAAATCTTTCAAATAAAGTGCTTATCCCTTTCGTCACTTAGTGTCAGAAACAACCGAAGCATGAGAGAGACAATGAGATCAAAGCCTATTACTTTTGATCCCTGTGGCAAAGAGTATTGTTTAATGTGAAATTGGAAGATTATTAAATTCAGGATTCAAACAGGCCTTGTAAATGAAGAATAAATAAAATGTCTGCATTTTCAAATAAATTACAGACTTGGATATGAATCAGTGTTTGGATATTTAATTGGAAAATGTTTGACTTATTTTTACTTATTTCAAATTAGTTGACTGTTGTTTGGCTCTATCTGTTCAATGCATAAAATTATCATTTTTTCTCAACACCTTTCCCTTTTCATGTCGTAAAAGAATTTTAATGACCTTTTCAGCTTTGAAGCTCTTGCATTCTATTGGTTTTGAACATTGACAATTATTTAAATGAAAGCAAATCGTTTGCATTTTATTTTTGTTATTATTTTAACTTTAAACATATTCCTGAAATTCACACTAGTCGTCTTCATCTGCATAACATAGCTACGCATTGGTTTCTAAATCTTCTATGAGAAATCAGTAATCATATACAGTAGTATTGCATTATGTAAAGGTATCTCCACACTAGGGTTCCTAAGAGACAACTCATTGTTCTACAGTATACTTTGGTATTTGCTTTAGTGTTTAAGGTAAAAGCCTCTGAATAAAGTAACTTCAAAAGCCTAAGCTTTGCTGATGCAACCAGTAACAAACTCCTACTCCAGAGTTATGAAACAGCTACTGCAGTGATTCATGCACACAGTGCCATGTAGAAAATCAGAATCAGAGCTTGCCACCCCTAGTGATGTGCTTCTGCAAAACTGCTGGCAACAGCAAAGAATAGAAAAGGGAACATTTTCTTTTTTTCATAGTGCTGGGTAGTGTAGCCCAGAAGCAGTTCTTTAATTAAATGGTGCTACATTTGGTTCCACTGATATTTACAGTACATACAGGACTAGGTTATGTAGTTCAAGCTTCTGAGTTAGTGATTGGTCAGTGATTAAATGTTTCAGGTGTTTCTTTTATCTGTGTGCAAAATAACTTATTGTGTTTTCAATCAATTTAGCTAACTTGATTAAAACAATTTACTGTTGCTGTACTGTACATTATATTGCAGGTGGAGGGTAATAGGATTTGACTATGATGTAGTAAGTGATGTCCTTAATTTGTAGCTACAACAGTCTAAACAGACAGGCATATGCTAGGGTTTAAGAAATATATGTAATTCCTGCCAGGAACAACTCCATGATTAGATTTTATTTTGAAATCGGAGAATGCTTTGCATTTATTTGAGAGATAAACAATTTCATGGTGGGAAATGTAGGCATATAGTATCTGCCTCCATGTGCTTGACATAATCGTTTTCTGACAATGGCTGTCAGGGAAATTCTAGTCGCTCAGACGCTTTCTTTAGCAGTTATTAGAACTGTCAGAATCAGTTCACAGAAATCCATTTTCTGGTGCTCTAGCCTTCATCGCACATTGATTTCGGCTTCCCTGCTCCTAAGCACCAGGGCTGGATGGGGCCAGCGGGGGAGCCTGCTTAAGCTGAGTTTCATGGGTCGAGCCCAGCGCTCTGCTTGTGCCCGACGCGTCCTGTTACTGCCCTGCGTGCTGTGCGTAGAGGAGACACACTGCTGGTGTGGTTCACATGTCACCACTGTCGCCTATTGTCAGCGGTGTTACCAGGCATCCAGAAGTGGAAAGCAAAGTGTCATTGTTCGAAAACAGCAGCAAGATGAGTCTTCAATTGGTTGAGTGATCTAACTGCATGTTTCATTTTATGGTGAATGGAAAAGATGCAGCAGAGTGGGAGGGTTTTTCATTTGTCAGACAATAACAGATTTCCTGTCTTTCCTCAGCCACATATTGGAAAAATAATCATACCCTTAGTGTTATGTAAAGTTGGAGGTTATTATTATACTATACATTATTATAATATCATTAAGTGCAAAACATTAGGGAGATCATCAGGAAACTGCACATCTGGAACTTTCCTAGAGTTGAGACATTTTAGAAAAGTCAGTCTCCCTATACTCCATCTTCCAGTATCCCCGAATTATCAAAATTTAGCTAAAAATGTTAAATTCTCTCAGAATATATTGTTTTAAATGATTTATGTTTTACAATACATTGGGAATATTTCAAAACTTCAAAACCCCAGCATTAAATGTCTTAGCAAAAGAATGTACAGTATATACAATATATATGAATATTTATGTTTAAATAAGTGATCTAAAATTATTTTATGTAAATATACTAACATATCAGCAACATAATATGAAATATCTTTGAATGGTGTTTGGCTAACGTTGATACATTTGTTGTTTTTTTACACAATAAATGTGTGATACCTTTCCACTGTAAGAAAACTGCAGTTGGAGACTATTGTGCATAACACTTCATTGCCAGGCAATCAAGTATGGGCAATTAGTTACAGTCATCTTAAATCAAAATTCAGCACATAAAACAGTATTAAACCTGGCACTTAACTTTGCATATTGGTAACGATAAGCTTGTTGTTATGTGATATGCCATGAAGTACTCTTCATTAAAACATTAGCGTTCTCATTGAGCATTGGTGAGTACCTTTTAATTTGTTATACTAAGCTTTGAAAAGCCATCAGGGCTACTCTGTTTGATCTACGGCAACACTCCAACACTGTGTATTCTTTGCTTGATTTGTTTCTCAGTTTAAAGATGGTGGTTTGTCTCTTTTTTTCTCTTTATATTACAAAGTGAAATTTGGTGTGTTTCTGCAGTCTGCATCTTTAACAAATGCTACCCTAGAGCTGTCTTCCTTAGAAACAAGACAGGGAACAAAAGTTGATAGTCAGTCTCTATGATGTTTATTGTTTTCAAAATTCACACAGATTTTGTTTCAAATATAATAATTGTATTGCAATTTGCACCTCCTCATCCTAGTTTAAAAGAGTATATTATCCTATACAGTATCATGTAATACCATTGTTTTGCTTTATTTAAGACTTTGCTTTGCAAAGTGATATGTGCACTGATTTATTTTTCCTTGTAAGTTTAAGACTGATGGTGATGACCTCTTCCAATGTTTTTCTGTTGAGCATGTGTCAAAATCCCGAAACGTTAAATCTCAAGACTGTGAAAGTTATTTTAGGAGCTAAAACATTGGTTTTAGATATGGCTTGCAAATAAATGAATGAGATCCTGACTTTAAGTTAACGGCGAGGTTTACATTTTGTTGAGAAATGGAGATTTCTTGTAACTTAAACTTCTTTAAGATGTGACATTTTATACAGTTCTTTATCCAGTCTGCATTTGTTGTGAGGCACACTATCAGTTTCACAATCTTTGAATAAAAATAGCATCGGTATATAACTATAGCCAGTATTTCCCATGTGTAGAGCCAGGAAGTGTGCCTCTCAGATGGACTGCTGTGTTCTCAGGTTAGTATAGGTAGTATGGGTAATACCTGAACCCTTTTCTTTTCAGTTTTGTCCTTAGGCCTGCCCCTGCTAAGAGTTTTAAAGGAGCCTGGCTGTTCTTCAGGGACTGGCTTCCAGATATTCTAGGGCAATTCCAAGTACAATTTTAAGATAAAAAGAAACTTCAACTCACATCATAATGTAAACACAGAGTCAGCTAATTCAGGTGAAAATCAGGTGATGATCTGATGGTGCAATTAATAATTGGTAAGCTCAATTTTAAGTAGGATGTGTCAGACTACATTTCTGTTTGTATTTTTCAGTCTTTTTTTTACATTCAGGTGACCAAAATAAGATTTACAATGTAAAACTGTCATTGTATGATACAGGTATGACAAAGGAGAACAAAATAGGAAAAAGAAAGACGTGCAAACAAATATTAATTACAGTCTTCGCAATATCAGTGGAAAATAATACGCCCTAGTGTCATTGAAACACAAGCTTATTACCCTCTCTCTGATCAGACCTTGAGAGAGGTTAAAAAGCAGAGTCCATTTATCTGTGTTTTTTTGTTAATGAGACTTTTTTTAATTAAGTCTTGATTAGATTACGCTCAGTTTTGCTGAAGAAATTGAACCACTCTGGCTGTATTGTTGGATGCAACAGCTTTCCCTTTGAAAGTCTTTAATCCTCTGAGCAGACAGAATTCAACGCTGGAATGTTGCATACGTGTGTTATATAACAAAGAAAATGTCAATTGATTTTTTTTCTTAATCCTTTAACAAGGGGCTTTGATTTGGAGGAGACTTTCACAATCATGAAGTAGGTCAGGAAAAAGTTGAATGTTGGTACTTCAAAAACCTTCAACCTAAAATCTTAACTCACTGGCTAATGGATGAAGGCTCAGTCTTCTCTTATCCTCACAGATGATGTGGGCGTATTTCTCATGAACTGCACAGAAACTCATGAAAAGAATAACATGCATTTATGATTTTTTTAGCAAAGGACTAGAGGTTCACTATATATATTTTTTTTTAGATTAAAATGACAATAGAACTTATGAAAGGCAGACTAAATGTAGGCAGTGTAGTCTTATTGCCGGATACAAACACCATTGTCTTCAGCATGTTAGCTGTATTTCCTATTCATTTAAGCTCTCTCTGTTTTTAGGGCTCTAAAAAAGAGGATCCTCATAAGAAGAAATTAGAATTTAACTCATTTTTTGGGAGCATTTGTGCGGCTTTGGAAATGATTTGAAACTTTCTCTCAAGTGTTTAATATCTATCTTGATGGCAAAATAATAGTACCAGAAAAAATAATATCAAATACAATTTTATTTTGCTTTTTGCTGCACACATTGTTTGATTGACAATGTGTATTTTGAATAAATGAATTAAAGATACTTCTCTTACCATAAGGTATCAGTGAATTCTCCTTAATACAGTAGTTTTCCTATAACTGTCTGGAAGTGATGTTTCTCATGGCTCATAATATGACCTACTGTACTGTATATCCGTTTAGCTCATTGTTTGAGAGTTATGTTTAAGGAGACCCTTTTGGGCCGAGACTAATACAGGAGACAGGAAGGTCTTTGATCAGGGGAACATGTTCGGGATGTTACACCAAAGTCAGGGAAGTCTCAGTGTACAGAAAGGCTGTATAACCAGGAGGCAAGCTTTACAAATGCTGACTTGGGTAAAGATTACAGAAGTGAAAGTGCTGAGCTTGTTTTTTCAAATTGGAGTTACAACATTCAACAGCTGGTCTGTGCAGAATTTCTACAAGCTTATACTGAAATTTGAAAAGCACCCTCAGCATTGCATATGTAATAATATGTATGTTTGCAGCCAACTTCTGTGAAACCCCACTTTCATGTTTGGTAACTATAAGCAAGATAAACAAGACTACAGGATTTTATTTCTGTATTTGTTCTTCAGCTATAGTCTTAAGAAAGACATGTATGATGTGAGGAAAGGGTATATCGTGTGGTAATCACTCTGTTCTAATCATGTTATAAAAGAATGCAGAATGTAGGTATTTGCACATAATTGAACATAGTATAGTTGAACACACCACTGGAAGTTTTACCTCATTTGCTTCTCACTTGTAGGGGAATTTGTAAGTATTTCATCAAAGATAAACTGTTCAGACCATAGGGGTAATTGGTATAAATGTATCCTCTCCTATTCAAGAAGAGATTGGGTTTATTTATCCTCTAAACAACACTAATTAATGTCCTTTGTGGTGCCCAAGTACAATACGGCTTGTATATTGTTACACTAGTGCTGTAGATCTGTTACATGAAATGTAATCAAGTTGCAACCTAAAAGCATTTGTCACAGTTGATGTATACTGCTGACTTATAGCCAACAGAATGCTCATCTACATAGAATACTGAGCACGTTCAAGTTGCCCTTTCATGCCCTTTATGTTTGTGTTTAAACTCCATCATCTGTATGATTTGGGCTGCAGCAAACATTTAATTAGGAACGTGAAATTAAATGTGACCAGGAATTAAATGTATTGATCAATATGATCACCTTCTCATATAAATGTTTAATTTTAAGGTTAAAAAAAAACTTTCAGAACTTCTTTTTCAGTTACTCCTTTTTACTTCATCTGTAGGATAAGACATTTGAAGTAGCTTCTGAGATGTACCCTACCCAAAGGTTTAAATGATAATTGTTGTACATATGCAGATGGACATGTATGTATGAAGTTCTTGTTACAATTTTTATGACCTTTGCATACCAAAGTGGGTGTGTGGACGTGTGGTAATTGGTTGTGCTTCGTACAATGGCTGTTCTTTTGCCTGAGCATGGGGTAAATATTGGCTTCATCTGAGGAAGCTCAGCAGGCAACAAAACATATAAAGGCATGATTTTTTCTCTCAAAAGAACATTACCTAGACAACCAGTTTGTCATTTCATGTTAGGGTCATTGCATGCGGCTGCCATAAAATGAATTGACTGCTACCTGACCCTCGATGTAAACGCAGCCTTAACCGTTGTCACGGTGATTCCTCTGTGGATGCCATGTTATTTTCTGGAGGATTATTGATTGAGTGCCCTCTCTGAAGGCCTCTGTATTTTTCATTTTCACTATCTTGTGGGACGCAATTACAGCCTTTGTTGGATTTTGAAGATAAAGAGATATTTTAAGAAAAAAAAACGGAGCTCTCATTGACCCAACTGTTGCTTAAAGCCTTTTCCGTTGAGTCTACTGTGCAACTAATTGCACAGTAGACTCAAATTCATGCTAATCTAAGGAAATATTTTTTCTAGTTTTCTACATGGGTATTTTAATTTTATAAAACACTTTATGGATTATTTTGTCTCAGTTTTTACAATATATTCAATGTGAGGCTCCACGAAAACAACAACATTTTAAAAAAGCTAGTTTATTAGCATTATTTCAAACCTAGCATGGTCCATAGGTATGTAAGTTTACTTAAAAAAATTAACGAGGACTAGTAAACAAAATGGAGGCTGATATCACACAGTCTATTTCTCAGTTTCATTTCAGTTTTTAAATCTGGTTCATGAAAAAGTCAATGATGGGCTCTGTTTCATTTTTTTTTATTTAGGGTCTGTTGTGATTTCTAAGGTTTTATATTATTGTTTGACAACTGTGGGCTCCTCTTTGTCCAGGTGTGTAAAGAGTTTATAAATGTAATGTTATGTAATAATTATTAGTAGGCATGCCTGGATTATTTCATTTCATTGGTCATTCTTCTCAAAAGGGACACAGGTCATTAACATAGGAGCTCCTTTGTTTTCTGTAGATAGGAAGCACACTTTTTCAAAACTTCATCTACAGAGCAGTCTGTCTGCTCTCTACAGATCATTGCCTTCCAAGACAAAAAAAGGTTATTCACTTTTGTTTTTTCTTCCTGCAGATGTCTTTGGAAGGATATCATTCACTTACAACACATCTTGTCTGTGGTTTTGTGTTTTCATTCATTTTTGATGTCCTGAGTCATCATGCAAGGAAGGGAGACGTTTATACTGTATGATTACACTTTTCCTGAAAGTTATACAGTATCTGTGATATCACCAGCTTGTTTTATTTAACTGAAGTTGAATCCTTCTAATGTAAAAGTTTTTTTTCTTTCAACAAAAAAAACACAAAAATTGAAACTATTTTAAGCATTGCTGTTCAGAATACCATTGTGTGCTTAGTAAAATCTTAGGTAAGCAAGGAAAGTCTTTTCAAATCTGGGTATTATGTTTCTAGACAAAACGAAAAAAAAGATAGATTTAGCAGTCAAAATAGTCACTGCAAATCCTCAGTGGATCAGAGGGTTAACTTTGCACATTTTGTTCCTATGGAAAACAGTTTCCTTGGGATTGTTTGTGTGATTAGATTCTGACAGATGGATTGGATTAGAAAATATTGTTGAGTATCACATCTATAGCTCCACAGCAGATGGCTTAACAATCTTCTGGCTGGAGTGAAAAGACTCCAGAATGTGGGATAGGAAGTGTTTTTGGCATTAGATGCAAGCTGTGGGGTGACACCCAGTTGCACAGTACATGTTTGTGAGAAAATACCTAGAGCTCAAATTGCAACTCTTTTAGTGTCTGATTTCAGTGAGCGTATTCTTCTTTTTTGGCAAATTACCAATCAAACATACAGTATAAGTTATTAATGAAATACAAGGAAGGATTGAGGGTAGGTAGTAAGTATTCATTTTGTATAGCCCTAACATTCAATTGCAATCACATTCAATAGTAGATTTTTCTTTTTTCAAAAAGTTGTTACCTTAATCCTGGCACATTATAAGCACATATTGAAAATGGAAATATCGGTTTCTTGGCAAGAAGAGATTGCCATAAAACACAACCTGTCCTTCAACAAACACCCTTAAGAAAATGTCACATCTTTCTTATTGAGTTAACTTTCTGTTCTAAATAGAATTCATAGATGTGATCTGCTAGGAAGTAGAGGAGAAGAGCTGTTTGTCTCACCCATTTAGTTTCATACTGGATATGCAACTGTGTATTTGGATATTGTTAAACCTCCTGACATCTGAAAGAGAATTTTAATAATGCACAGAAAAATAGCAAAATCACTTAAAATCATCTTCAAATTTAATTGTATTTCACATTTAATGCGATAGTTAACATTATATTGCTAAAATACACCCTAATAGGTCGACAGTATTTGTGTGAAACCTTTTAGGGTGCACCTGAACATCTTAAATGCTGAATGTGTTTAATAAGCAGTTTTAGGTTGTTGGCAGTGGACTTACCATTTTTATTATGGTAACTGTAGACATAGTGAATCATCCAGGCTTTGCCTGAATTTAGCTTGAAAATTGCTGCCCTGACACTTCTAGTAGGAATAGGTGTAAAGTGATCCAATGCCTGGCTGTTGATTGGCTGAAAAGCTTTAGGTATAAAAGCATCTTGGTAACCTGCTGTGTTAGGAGCTGCTGGTTGTGGAGTTAAATACATCCAAGACTCTGAGAACATAATCACATTCCAGTGTGACCTGGACAGCACAGCAGTCAGTGAGGTTGGTGAGTATGCGCCTGGACGACAGCCATAGTTTCAGTGGGATATGGTGCAATAGTTAGATGTCAGGAAGAGCGAGTCACACAGTGGAAGAGAGTTGTGCTGATAAGATTTAGCCAGGAAAGCATAAATCAGAAGCAGCAGCTGGCAAGGCACTGTAGGCACGCGTTACCATATAGAGTACATTTAGTTAACCAATGTAGGCATGTATTTTCTTACATTTACTGTAGGTAATTTCAAGAATACCTGAATTGTGCACCAGGAGCAATAGGGTACTTCTTGTCTATAATGAGTGTGGTTTAGTTAAAAAGCCGAGAAAAATTAGGAAAGTATTTAACAGCATACCTTTGATATCGGGAAGGGATTATTTGACTATTTCTGTATCACCATGACATGACATCATAAAGTTTCATTATCCTTTCTAAGATATTGATGTTCACTTTTCATTCTTAACAGTACAGTCAATCATTGTTCGATCTCTGCACTCTTCTCTCACGTTTGATTCTTTGAGAACCCACAGTGCAATGTGTAATTATTCTCTACCTTTCTCTACCTTTAAAATCGGAGCAGCTACAGTAGATGTTCTGTGCTGCTGAATTATCAAAAAGCACTATAGTAGTCCATATAGCTATACATTACACCCCTCCTTGCATTTAGTTATGGATTGTTGAAGTAGATTTTACATAAGCAGTGCATAAATCAGTGCATAATATTACATAAACCATGGTGGGTGACTGACTGTAAAATTAATAATGAAATGTACACATTCAGCAAAGCAGAATAAAATGCAAGCTTTCTTTGCATGTACCCTGTACGTAACACAAAGGTTTTGCTTTACTTTTGCTTCAGAAAGGTAACTCTAGAAGCCTCTTTGCCAAAAAAATGGTGAATGTTTATTGCAAAACCAGAGTGGATTAATCAAGAAAATAAAGCGGCGTATCTACTGTACAGTACAATAGCTCGGTAATGAAATTAACCATGCATAGTGGGCGAAATATATGCATGTTGATTGCTTTAAATCTTCTGTTCTTATGGCAGAAAATGATATCATAATGTAGATGTCTGATTGCTACATAATTAAAAATAATCTAATTGTATTTTTTGGGGGGGGATAAAGTCGTTGAAAGCCAGGTGTCTTTTGTGTTTTCTGTTTTTGGGATAGTTATCATAAAATAAATTATCATAAAATAGTTATACGATTGAATTTTGCATTTTAACGTTTTGTGTTTGTAATTATAGACATCTCACTGAGCAGTAAATTAATGCCTATGTAATAAAGGAATTAATGTGACCCTCAAACATCAGTTTTGTTTAGCAGTAGGAGAACCCTGGTGTTCAGGGAACTTTGTGCTGCTGTGTGTAACAGTGATAAGGACTGTGGCAGAAAAGCTGTTAATTACCTGTTTTATTTGATATGCAAAGTAATGGTGCTGCACCAGTCCTCTCAAAGTGAAAGTACTCCATTAAAACCAATACGAAATAGTGATAATTCTTCTCATTTTTCGGATGAACTGGATATTCCAGAAGACTGAGCCAATTAAAATTTGTTTCCTGTAATCCATAGAGGACTATGAGGCTGTTAGTACAAGGATCGGTGCAGGGTGCGCCTACTAACTCATTTGTGTATCCCCCCCAACCTTTGTAAAAGGATAAACATTGGTATCAAAAAGGGCATTCGGTTCCTGACTGTCAATTCTCATAAAGTCATTCATGGGTGTTCAGATTTTTTTTTTAAAGTTGCTCCGTACCAGCGAATGCTGTTACAGGATTTGTCTTCACTTCAGAAACCTACTGATCTGTTTCAAAGGAACAGCTCTCTTGTAATATTCCAGTCGAGTGACTGTGTTGTGAATTACGTGTCATTTTGTCATCTTCCACTGAACCGAACACCTTTTAACCCCTGTTAGTGACAATTTCCTTTTCATCTTTCAGCTTCACAAAATTTTGTCTGAAAATGAAATACATATGTACTGTAAACTTTGCATGGATTTGAAGTGTTAGTCTGGAGAAAGATGTCCATGCAGCTCAAAAAACATTAGGAAGTGCTCTTAGTGCCGAGTTCCTTAAAGATGAAAAAAACTTCTCAAAGTAATGGTTGTTAAAAATATATCAAATAGTTCAAAGCTCTTCACTTTATAAATGGCTTTGAAAGCAAGCATTTCTATTCACCTTCTCTAGGTGAATCTTTGCTTCTTCTTGTGGGACAGGGTCTTTTAAAAATACAGTATGTAAAAGGAAAATGTGTACATGGCAGTCACTTCTTAAGAAAACAAACTGTCGCACTAAATTCTGACTCTGTATCACCATTTAGCTTAGGTGCAATTCCCACTGATTGTTTTTTCTAGATGTTTGAAAGTAACAATGCATTCACCTTAATGTGCTAGATAGAAGATCTTTGTAGTTGACAGCACATACTGTATAAGATAATTTGAGTATGATTCTACAGTATATTAATATGAAGCTAGGCTGTTAATCTTCCCCAAGTTGTTAAAGGTGGCAGCAGTATTTTTTATCTGATAGTTTGATTATGCTTTTTAAACACGTCCTGGAAGTTTTATTCATAATTTGTAAGGTAAATATACGTTTTTGGTATGACACTTGAAATTTCCCAATAACGTTTACCAGTGTAGGAGCAGGATGATGATGTCATAATATTCCAGCAATCCATGGAAATAAATATTGTATTGATTAAATACACTATAAACATAAGGTTAGAAAACACTTAGAAAAGCACTGTCTGTGACTTATCTGAGCAAAGTTGTTCATCCCTGCTTGCAACCAGTACACGCAGCATATATTCTCTCGAACAGTCCTCCACGTTGTCTGTCGCAACAAACTCAAAACAAGCAAATTAAGGGAGTGCAAATACAAAACTACCTCTACAATATATCAAAATGCCATATTAGTTCTACAATCTGTTATCTGTTTCTTTTCAGCAAGCATCACAAATGACTAGAAGAAAATGTCCATGAGCGTTTTTACATTAAATGATGCGTGTAAAATGTTCTGATTTTTTTTCCATTTTGGAATCATTTGAAGAGAATTGAGAAAGAATGTGACAGATTCTGCACTGGAAACACTTCAATCATTGTAGACTTCAGCTTATAGTTGTGTATACCCACTGTATGATTATTATAACTTTTATATTATTTGTATTGTACATTGCTGGGCTACTCGCATTTGATGCAGTCAGTAGTCTACAGTAGGTACTTTTCAACATTTTAATACATGTAACAGCTTTCAGTAGCCAACTGAGTTGCTGCTTAGATGAAGGTGTAAGAGTGGGGATCTGATTCAGCGTGAGGGCTACACTCCCATCTCTCCGCCAGAATGGGGCCGTTTTTCTTTGGGTGCTAATATGATGAAGCAGCACACTCTCTTGGTGTTATCTTATATCATAGTCAGCCAGCGGTAGAGCAGCATAGTGCTGTGTTTTTTTTCTTTGCAGTGTTTCATAACTTGGCTTCATTACAGTTTTTAGCCTCAATGGACAGCAAAAGCTTTTTAACCATTTGTAAAATGTAAACTTGTACCAAGTGTTCTTATTCAGATGACATTTGATACAATGACTAGTGAAGGATGCATGCATATGGGGTCATAGTGTTACTTATGATTGTGGTAATTGCATGCCTGAAGAAAGTTCCATGACAGAAAGTTTTTTTTTCTTTTTACCTTTCAGCACGGAATTAACCTCTGCTTGTTCTTCTGTAGCTTCCCACTCTTGACCTCTAATGATTATCTCTTCCTCTTATTCCACATAGGAATTTGGGGGATAAATCGTTTTATCAGTTCAGAATTATTTTCAGCAAGCCGAAATATATGATTATAATAAAATTATATATTATCTGTGCCTCTGTTTCCCTAGAAGCCAGTTTCGTCATTCATGTAGTCCTAGTTTTAGTACAGTACAAGTGCTAGTATCCTCCAGATAAACATTGGGCCCTGTGCTTTTATTTATATGGAATAAATATAATGAGAAATAAACACAAGAATGACTCCCCGGTGCATTGTGTGTGACTGACAGTGATCCTGGCAGGAGAGCAGTGGAGTCTTGCCCTGGTCTGAGGTCAAGAGCCAGGGATAGTCGGTGTCAGGGAGTTTTCGATAGCTCATCAAAGCAAGAGCTGCTTTGTACACATTTAGTGATTAAACCACTCCCACAGAACTGCACAAATACCTTTTTAGTATTTTAGTATGCAAAGAAGCAATTTTGGCCACACATCAGCTTTTAATTACATACAGTATGTAGTTTTGCATGGCTATTAACCCACTTGGGTGATTACCGCAACCTTCGTATTAGGACAGGAGAATGAGTGTGGTACAAAGTGCTTTCCTCTGGAACCTCCCCATCAGGTCCGCTTGCCATTTTATATGCTGCAGGTCAGAACGTGGCTTAGAAAAGAATTGGTATTGATTGGAGAAGTAGCACAGGTCTGCAAGCCCCCAGGAGCCTGGCAAATCCCAGGGGACTTGCTTGGGAATCTGAGGATAACCTGATTGAATCAAACCCAAGTAGCCACAGTGCTGCTTGACCGGTTGTACATGTCTGTTTGGGCAATACTGGTCACCTTATTCAGATAGTATAAATCAGATTCAGACCTGTGATGTCTGAACTACACTGGCTATCTTTATCGGTTGGCCTACAGAACCTCTATTTTGTTACAGTTAATCATTTAAATTCACAGAGAGTTGAATCTGGTACCAAATCTGATTCACAAGCACTTTTGAAAAAAGTTTCTTTCCTTTCAGGCAGTGTACTTGAATGCAATTCAAGTTCAGTAAAAATATGTAATGTAATGATAAATGGCAAATAGCTTTGACAGCATTTCTTCTCGGTTTCTTTAATGTCAAGTCATTTTGAAAATAATTAAAGAGTAAAGAAGTACTGTATGCAGAACATTACTGTGTGTGTTATGCCCCATTGGGCTAATTCATTATTTCCTTAAGCTTTTATCCCTTTTCCAAGTGAGTGTGAATCTTTGGAGCTGTCAATCTCATTCTCAAGACAAGCAGTAGGCAGCATTGCTAAGGAAGTACATGGGGAATACAGCCATCACAACTCAAATGTGTTTGTGGAGCCGGTTTATGTATCAGAAGCAGGTACTGTACATCTAGGTTTTACAGTAGGTCTACTTCTCAGTGAGTGACCGGCTTAATAATGTGAATTTACCCAAATGGTTTAAGTGGACCTTCTTAATTTCCTCTTTGTTAAATCTCATTGATGAGTAGGGAGGTTAAGGTCCTGCTGAGTAAGAGAACAGCTTTTCTAATTATTGCCTAAAAGGAAATGGTTAAAGCAGCTGTATCCCCTCTCTGGTCTTAAAGACGTCTGCCCCTGTAAGAGAGCCAGTGGGTGGTGGTCAGGGCCTGTGAACATCCCAGAGCTGTTTGTTAGTAGTGGGGGAAAAGGTTAATAGTCACAGGCCTACCATAGAGGCCAGCTCCTTCTCTACATATGAACTCTGACCACAACACTTAACTGTCCTGGCCATGAGTGTTTCACTGGGAGCTGCTTTCAGCTGGTCTAGTAACGGGTTGGCTGCAGCTTCTCTATGAAAGCCTTTAAATATCTATGGCTAGGAAATAAAAAAAATGAATCTCCATTACCAAGATGTGATTGTGGGTTTCTTATGATGTGGTCCAGCAGCAGCCTGGAAAAAACATTGTTTGCACATGTCATTATGGTCTGAGTGTTTAAGTTTGGCAGTAGACATATCTGACCGTTGCAAAAAAAACCCAGATATATTATTCTACTTCTTCCAGTATTGCTACTGTTCAAATGCTTTATATGGACACTTTAGGATAACTTACCAGTGTGTGCTGTGCAGAGAGAGTTAGTTAGGGATCTGTTAGTTAGTGAGGGCTCATCACTAAAAGTAATTTCAGTATTATCTCATCAGATCAGTGAAACACCCTTGATCCTGGATTCCCACAGAGTTTCTTACTGTACCTGTGTTGTTATTGGCACCTGACCTGTTACAGGGACAGCACATATTAGAACTGCTGATTGAAAAGATGTAGTGCTGAAATAACATTTTAAGTACTTGAAAACATCCGTGGAACCTTCTTAATTTGCATGCAGAGACCTTAAAATCTTTTACAAATCTTTTCTCATTTAGGAAAAATTGTTGATAGTAAGTGTTGCAAAAATACAGAGAATAGAAGTTTTAATAATGTTTCTGTTTTTATGTAACCATCTGGGCAATGTGACATGTGTGCATATATTTGCTTCTCGAGAGATTTTTGCTGACAAATTCCTTTCAGAAACTGGCTTGTCATATTTTGAGCAGTGTAGTTCCCAGAGCTAAATGGTGCTGGGGATTAACAGCTTTCAGTACTGGGGTATTAATGATTTTTTTTTTCTTAACAGTCCATATGGTTTGTGGGAATGGGAAATCAAACATGCCTTCCTGTTTCTTCTGGTAGTAAGAGCCTAGTACTAAGTTTTTTTTAGGCAGTGGGTTTTTGCTTCAAGCTTGATTATGTATTAATAAAACTGATGTGATAAAGGCTTCTTAAATACAGAGTAAAAATAATGTTTTTGATGGTTTAAGTATTATATTCTTGTTTTTGCTTTGTAGCAACCCACACATAGGGATTGAATAGATCAAAGACTTCGCTGTTTCTAATAGGAGGGGGTGGTTTCAGATATATTACATTTCTCCAGAGGTGCCATCAGTCAAAAGAAAGCAAATGAGAAGAGGAAGATCATAAATTCTCTGTTTCATTTAAATGTTTTTTATCCAGTTATCAAAATGTATAATCGTATGTCACGGTTTTGTAATGAAGAAAAAAACAAGTGATGTGTTTAATAACAAGTAGTTTTTTTAATTATAGTTATGCTTTGCAGTGTTATTATTTAAATATGTTAGATGTTAAAGTAATATGCACTGTTATCTTTTAAGGGGATGGGATAAGGCATCTAGCAGATAAAGAGTTTCAGAAAATATTTTGCTTTTGTTCAGAAAAGTTTTTTTTGTACTGTATGTCCACATCTACACCTTCCTAAAGAACAAACGCATCACTAGTATCTGCCAGTGTTATCTGTTCCCATCAGGACAGATAGACTCCTGGAAATAACAGATGTTTCTGATTCTCAGGTCACAGGACTACATTCTAAAAATGTAAAATACAATTGAAAACATACACAGCAAGCATTAATCTCAGTCTCTACCATGATGCACTGTTTACAGTAAAAGCTAACAAGGTGTGCCATAGATAGCATTTATTCTTGGAACACATTCTTTTTTAGTATCAACAATTATTGGTATCAATCATTGGATTTATTGGCAATAATAATTACAGTATTACAATTAGCTTGATTGCAAATAACAGCTTTAAGACTCCTTAAAATTAAAAAACAAACTTGGTATTACTGTACTCTTGAAAAAGGTTTGATAACCTTTTAAAATGACCTATCTTTAAAATAATTAAGTTTGATGGTTTTAATGAGCAAAGCAGCATGAACAAAGTCTTTGTTTTATGTAGAATAGTTTTTCTTTCTTATAAATGCAAAGCTCTTAAGTGTTTCCTGTTATCTGCTATAATAGCTCTAAATTATTCTTGGGTTTTTATGACAAATTCAATTAAGATGTCTTAAGGGCAATTTTGTTGTACACAAGTATGAAAATTATAGAATGGGTCCTTTTTTTTACATGATTTTGAGTCAGAAAAACAAGGAATTAGCTTTTTCAGTCTAACTTTCAGTTTCTTGTTTTGCATCTGGCACAAGTATTAAAACCCTGTGCTGTTTATACAGGCTCATATTTTCATTTAAAGGTATTTAGTAGATTTATATACTGTATACGGCATATATTATTATGAAGGTCGGAATTTTGTTCTGATTAACATTCCCTGATAATTCCAACCTCATCAGATACAGTATCTACAGTATTAGACTGACAGCCTTTGTACTTGACTGAGACAGAGCTAATAATTACATCTGAAGCAGATACAGTATGTAGCAGGTACAGTAGTACATTTTACTTGTAGGAAGACAACATCTTAAAGTCCACCTGCTGCTTATTCAGAAGTATTCTGAAGTACACTTTTCACTGCTAGAGAAGCTTGTTACATTTTGACACATTGCTAATTTCACTCTGACTTCTTGATTCATTCTTATTATTTCCTTCCCTTCTGATAACACAGGGATCTCCTACATTCATGACGCACAGAGCTGTTTGTAGAACAAAACCAGTGAAACTGGTACAAAGGAGATGTGGCATATACTGTACTAGGGAAAGATACTTGTCACATCCCCCTGTTTTCAAATAAACGTCCCGGGTAGACATTAGGCATTTTTAAAGAAACAAGATAGATACCCTTTGTTGTTCCTCTGTCCATTTATAGTATGTTGGAAATTATGATGATCAAATGGAAAATTAATGTTATTTGAAAAAAAAAACTCCCTTGATTTTTAAATACTTGTGTGTAAAAGAGACAGGAAGAAATGTATGAGTTTTATGGTAATTTTACCATACATTATTATGGTAAGTTTGTCGCAATGTTCAGTTGAGCCTGGCTGGTCTTTATTTACAAAAGCAAAAATGTCCTTGACCCATTGAAGGGAAATTTTTTATCTTGGGGAGTAAGTGTGATTGAAATCAAAGATACTGTTAATCGTATCCAAATTTATTTTTAGTAGTGTATTGATGTCACAGCTGAAATCCTTTAAAATTTTGTCTTGTGTGCAGAGTGATTTATTCCTGGCTGCTTTAAGATGACATTTTGCGTTTCAACTGCTCAGAGTGGAAGTGGCCAACAGGCATTAGTTTTTGTCAATTTTCCTAATGGTATTGATTGATTATAATAGTGTAGGAAAATTACCTTAGTATTGATCAGCAGAATGCATTATTAACTCTCTATTTGAGTAAAGGGTTTGCATATGACAAGATGCAAAAGATTTACAAGATCTGTTTGTGTTTGCATTTTTAAATAAACATTTCCAGCCTAGGCTTTATTAGTTTAATTACCTAACCAAGACGAATTTAATATGTGCTACAAATTATTTTAAAAATACACAAAGACAACCTGTTTGTCTGAATCCTAAAACTCTCTCTCTTCTCATTAAGGCATATTTAAAAGTTATAATGAAATGGAAGTCCGAAGAGTATATTAATGCACTGCTTTAAATGTCATGATTTTCTCTTAAAGTGTTTCAGTCCTTTAGGAAATACAGTAGTTTGACGATATGAGCAGGAGATATCAGACATTTTACATGGGATACTGTAATAACATTTCTGCAAATTATAGGCATTTCTTGCATATTAATCTAAAAAATATACAATATGTTTATTATGGAGTTTTGAAGACAAAGACTTTTGTGAAAGACCATGTTCACTTAAAATGAGGGACAAATTTAGAATGCATAATGCCATTGATATGAAGAAGCCAAATGGGATTTATGACTAACTTTGTGGCTGCTGTTAAAAATGTTACTAATAAATAGAAGTGCAATGTGATTCTTTAGTAAACACTTAGAATATGAACTCTATTCAAAGGTTACTTAAGTAAGTGCTTTCAGTTTTGCCTACATGCTGGGTTTATTCATATATTATTTCCCACAGTGCTCTGCCTGGGTAGTCACCATCAGGTGCACAGTGGGAGAAAAACTTGCAGATAATGTGCTCTATGAGAGATGCAGTTATAGCAGTTCATCAGCGGGGGTTAGGATAATCAGTGTGTCATGATGCTTCAAGTTACAGCTCTCCTTGTGTTGTTCAAACAAATAATTAGTGCTTTATTGTAAATCTTTCTTAGCAAGACAGTAGCTCATGTTCCATTTTATGTCTAATTATAAAAAATCTCATTCTTTGTTTCATTAACTGTTGGAGTTGCATTTTGTGATGATCATTACTATAATTGCAGCTATTTTATATGTCACCTAGACTGTGATGGATATGATGGTTTATGTAATGCACAGCTCTTCCACCACTAGAATGTGTTCTTTGCAACTTCAACCAACAATTTAAAGAGTAGAAATACATTGCCAGCATTTCAGTTGGATTGAATCACTTCATTTAGTTTATCAATACCAGTATTATCATTGACCATTTTTACAGTATTTGTGAACTAATATGCTAATATGTTTATGTAAAACATGTATGCAGTACACAATTAATCAAACATTCACAATGAAGGTGACAATTAACAAAACTCGAAAACAAATTGAACATTAATTATTTTTAAGGTATTGCTTCGAAAATATTCAATTACATAGGAGGACATTTACATAATCATTACATTTTTTTTAAAAGAGTAAACTTCAAACGTCGCTAGAAAAACATTATTTTAAAGTTGAAATTTCCAAATCTGTGGAGCCTAGTAAAGAACAGGGTTTTCTGCGGGCAGAACAGTTTCTTAGGTGCAGAAGTAACTACTAGAGGTGTTATTGGAGAGGCCAGTGTGTTGACCTGAGCAGAGGTCTTCTGTGAGGAGATGGGGATTTAATAGGAGAAAAAGCTAAAGCAAATACCAAAAAGTGAAAGTGAAAAGAAGATGATGAGAGGATCCCTAGAGGGAACTTTGCTTCAGTTTTGAACTTTGCCTATTAAATCTTACATATAGTTTTTCCAGTTGAATAGGTTTGGACCAGTGCCCAGCATATAAATGTGGGGCCTTTTAAATACAGCCCCTTTTCTTTCCATTGAAATTTGTTTAGTGCTTTTCAGGCATCTTTCTTAAAAGCATTTTTTTCTCCGTTTTTATTTTGTATTCATTCAGTTTTACTTTTAGATGTGTGCATTCTCTAAAAGTGCTGCCATTTGATGTTTTAAGATCACAGAGAAAAGAGTTTGGTTTGAGGAAATGAAACTCGGGCACAGCTCTGCATAGAGATAGAAGAAAAGGTTTTTATGCCAGTCGGTCCAGCACAGCTGTAAAACCACCTAGAAACGGTGTGGGAAAGAGTGAGAAGACATTGTTCAAAGTTGGATACATTCGAGTACAAAGAAGAGATACAGAGTTTGTCTTATGTTTGCAGTCCTGTTCAGCCATATCAGTCTTTGTCATGTCTCTCTGCAACCTGTTGTTTCACTTGAATCTCTGCTGCTCCCAAGTGTGGGCTGCTGTATTATCTTTCTGCACAACAGTCTGGATTTGAAACTCTATTCTTGAAAATTGAAAATGCAGCTTGTGCTCATTGCCTGTTAACTACATTCCTCCACAGTATATTCTGAACGCTGCATCTCACAAAATTAAGCTTATTTTTAATTTATGAAAACAGTTTCTTTCCCCACACCCCACAACGTTTTTGAAAGCAGAAGTCGCTGGAGATACTGAAATTCTTTGGCCTGCACTAATATGTACAAGGACTGGCTGGATACATCACTGTGAGGCTAGGTTGATCATTTTAGGACCTTGCTTTGAGAAGTCGACTATAGGAAAAGAGCAGCATTACGTCACAGCACTAGTGTTGACTTGCAGACTCCACAGGCGGTCTATAGAATGAAAAAGCAACGCAGCACTCTTGACACCCAGAAGCACAGCCCATTACTTTTCCCCAAGAATCCTGGGTAGCAATTGTTCAAAAATGATAATTAGTGTGTGTGGGTGTGATGGAAGCACAAATGAAGAAGCTTTCACACTGACAAGCTGAGGGAACCAAAAATCACTGAAAACATCTTTTGGCAGATACTTTTGTCCTAGATTAAATGGTAGCATAGTGCACACTTGCAGTTCCTGTTAGAATGTGTCGGAAAGAGTAACTGCTATTTGAAACATAATTTTAAAAATAACTTTGATGAAATAGTGACTTCTTTTAGACTTCTAAACATGAAGCAATGGACTGTTTTTGGTTTGGTTTTGTCATAGGAGGTTATTGAGCTCAAAACCGACAGTATTGCGAGTTGGTGTTCAGTAATAATGATCTGAGATTTTGCCTGTAACAAAGAAGGCGGCCTCAGATGTTCAAAAAACACCTTTGCCCTCAAGAAGATGATGAGGATGTGTCCCAGCTCATTCAGATCTCGACTTCACGTGGAGTCTCCTGTTTTCAGTGGTTTATCAGGAGAGTCTGTCTATCATCCACTGTCTTGAGACCAAGCACTATGCGCATCTCCTTTGTGATTTATTTTTTAGCCTCCACGGATGACACACTGAACCTTTACAACAATCAATCAATTTTCTTTTATGGGAGGCTTTTTGCTTGGTGAACACCACCTCAAATGGGCTTTACAATGAGTCATATTACAGTATACCAGAGTAAAAGAAATGAAAATGATAAAATGTATCGAAAAGTAAACAGCCTTTAAAAATGTACACGAGGACAAAGTAGTTAAATTTCCCTGCATAACTCGTTAGATACTTCTTAATCTATTTTAGCCTAATTTATATTTGTCTTTTTCTTGACCATTTAAGGAAGAACAAAACCGAGGGAAGCCGAACTGGGAGCACCTAAACGAAGACCTACATGTATTAATCACTGTGGAAGATGCCCAGAACAGAGCTGAAATCAAACTGAAAAGGGCTGTAGAGGAAGTCAAAAAGCTATTGGTGCCAGCCGTAAGTATTTCGGTTGTTTTACCATTGACCCTGGGGTGGTTTTCATCTAGAACATGTGATGCAAAATGACTATTTTTTTCTCAGTCGTATTCATATGTGGAAATTAGGTTTTAAAGTCTCCAAATTTCAGGAGACTGATTAAAGTCTCCAAATTTCAGGAGACTGATTATCACATAAGTTCCTGGAGATAGTTTTGACCGTTATCTTGCAGCTGTTGTTTTTTTTAAGGTGCTGAACAATTTAATGGGAGTTCATAATGTTCAGGAGAAGGACAAGCTCATTGCTGTCTAGATGGGGAAACCTTTTGCTCTTTAGACCATTATTTCCAAGGGTTTACCATGCTCATAGCCCTCCACCACCATCACTTTCACAGGCCTTTGGTTTATTATAGGGGTGTTCTGAATTCCTCATCAGTATGTCCGGGCAGTCGTCCATCAGATCAAGCAAGTTAAGGAAACTGTCAGTTTTACAGTCTTGCTTTATCTGAATCATTATTGGGGTTTGTCTGTATCTGCTGTACATGCTGTTAACTCATTCTTGGCAGTAGTGCTTTTGCCCCTTGGGATAAACAATTGATTGTTAAGACCTTGAATAATTCTGGTAGGTTATAAGTTTGAGAAATCTGGAATGATATACCATTAGACCACCATTAAGGGGCTGCACTCAATCACTTCTGTCATAAAGCATATGTAGGTCAACACTAAAAATAAGAATTATACTGTACAGTATGTGCTTGACAGTGTTGATAAAATATGCTTATAATTGTCTCTTGCAATCATGTGGTTTTATTTCTTTAAGAAATTATAAAGCCTGAATTCAAAATATAATTTTAAAATATAATGCAAAATCCTTTAAAACCTTAAGCAATTTTTACTTTCTAGAGTATTTCATGGAAGTCTTATTGAAATCTCTAAAGACATATCTTCAAGAAAATTGATTCCTTACAGTCTCATTCCTGTTTCAGTCTCATGATTAATGGTAGGATTAGCTCAGGTAGTACAGTGAAGAAATGTAATTTAGGGTTAGGGTCTTATCGTATACAATACCAATGTACTTGACCACAGTATTGGTTGTTGTTTTATACATGCCCTGAATGCTGTGAATTGATACAGATTAAACTCCTTGAGCTTGTCCTGTCATACAAACCTGGTTGATTTGTTCATTTATTTAGGAGGAAAGAATGTTGGTCATTATTAAGTTTGCCTAATGTCTTGATCTGGTGTTTTACCCACCAACATCAGTTTGTGACTTTGCTACAGTTTTTCCTATTTTTAAAATCAGGATTCGGTATGATGATGAAAGAATCAGGTATCCCCCTTACTGTTCTCTTTGGAATAGGTCTGGACTCGCTGAGATACAATCAGAATACCATAAATGATAGTATAAGCTTTTTTCTGTAATCTGTTTATTGTTCTTTTCTTTGTAATTAAAGCAATTCAGTCAGTTTCTAAGTGGAAAAACAACAGAAAGACTACCGACATTGTTCCTGGTTCTCATGATATATTTCACAGCCGAAAATCATGTTGTTGGAAAGACAAAGCAGTATTCGCCAGTTTCTTGCTAGCTCGCAGCGTATGAAATATGGTCCCTGTCACAAGTTACCGACTGAGTAGTGTGTCACCAACCTGGTAAATGACAGTGTTTAATCTTTCCTTGAGATGGAGTTTGGGATTATTTTCCCCGTATATAGCATACTGTACTCTAAGGGTGTGTGTACAAATTAAAGTAAATTTCTTCTGTCCAGCCAGCAGTGAAATTTATCTTCTGGTCGTGTTTAATTCATGTTCGCAACACTAAATTCAACATAACTCCAATTAAAGTCGACCAACACATGGCAGAGTTAATAGCAAGATGAAAATGTTTTCAGATTGTTATTGTTTACCTTAAGGGCAAATGTGTTTCATAGATCAATAACAAAAGATGTGTGGCTCACTTAGTTTCTTTTCTGTTGGAAAGAAACGTTTTTGAGTATTTCCATGTGTCTTCAAAGTATAATATACAATGTAGTGCCTAAAAATAAAAAAAACAGCTTTGCTTTGAATATGCATCTTGATAAAACTTGCTGTATCTGTAATTCATATTTCGCTCTGCATGTAGCCACAATTTCCTTTAAACATGTGAAACCGTAATTGGGATAGATCATTTTGAAAATAACCTATAATTAAGTCTAATTGACTGCTCAAACTTACTGTTTTGAATGCAGGAATACTGTGTTAGTCTTGGTGTACAGGGAATTCTGCATTTGCACTACTGTACTGTATGTTAGGCGCGGAACAAAGTGCAGATCATGTGTATCAGTGATTCGACATCAGTACTTCTATACCAGGAACCGAGCACGTTGAGGTAGAAGAATGGAACAGAAGGGTCATTAAGTGAACTGGACAGTTGGGAAATGCAGTTAAGTGACACAATACAGAACAATTAAGGTTAGGAACAGAGTTTTATCACTGCCAGAGAAATTAGTTAAAAAGTAAAGAAACTCATTTACCTCTGTAAGGATAGAGGGCAACTTTTATAGAGGTAAACTAGCAGTATCCTACCTTACATGCGTGGTATTGTCAGGGCAAATAAATGTTAAAAAGAGAATATATCTATAAAGCCAACATGTTAAAGGTGAATATGTTTAACTATAGATTGAATAAGGCTTCTAATCAGTTAATCAAGGCATTAGTGCTATACATACTGCAATTTAGTGGTGGCTTAAATGAGTCTCCCTCTATGTATAAAGCACTTCAAGATCCTTTGGGATGAAAAACAATATATAAATGTAAGGAATTATCATTCTCATTATTTATATCTTCCCGATTAAAAGTCCCATGTAAAGATTTGAAGAATTCTTGATACTTTCGTTTTCTGAATTATAACCAAAGACAGCATACAGCAAATCTTTCTCTTTATTACTGTCCGGTTTTTAAAAATGAATACAGCATAGCAGCATTCTAAACCTTTTGCCCTTTAAAGCCAATTATCATTAATTGCAGTGTCCGGTGATCTTGTACATTGCAACAGAATGTCAGCAGTTATTCTTTCAGGAGACAGAAGATCTGACACATTTAATTTAAAGCAGTCAATAACAAAGGCTTTATGAGATTATTGTATTTAGTACAATGACTAGTGAGATCTCTGATATTTCAGTATTTTGTTTGTAGGGGGACTTTTTAGAGGGAATAGTATTTAAAATTTGTATGTCATCCTGTGAGTTCAGAACATCATCTGTAAGTTGAAAATGGTTGATCCGTATAATAATCATAAGAAGGCTGTGCAAGTACAGTCAGTTAATTTCATGTAATTCAGTAAATGTTTAGCAGTGCTTGCTGATCTGTCTTTTCCAAGAACTTTTATAATGGCACAGACTGAATTTGTTTTTCACCATTGCACTATTGAGTTTGGACTTTAAAAAACTGTTTTTTCTTGCCATGACTTAGGAAGTGAAAATGCAAAGGTTGATAAATTGGAAAGAGGAATTTACATAGCAACATATGACAATCTCTGAGAACCTTTAAGAATTATCTTGCAACTACAGAAGTGGCAGATGGTCATTTGGTGAAAGATTAATCCACTTTAAAATCAGACTTTCTAGCACCCTGTCCTTTTTGTGTCTGAGAAATCACTGTAACTTTCCATTACAAATTGTGTTTGCATGCAACCTGTCCTATTGTTAAAAAATTGAAATGTGTTCAGTCTAAAAATAACTTTAACAGTGCATTTGAGCTTTATGCAAAGTAAATTGTGAATTGTGAGTTAAATCCTAACCAATAAGTAATTTACACCTTCAGCAGCAGATGGTTTACTTACTAAAATCATTAATTCTCTTCATTAATTGCTTTTATTTGAGGGTGTAATGTTGTTTTCTGAGGGAATTCAAAGAAGATAATTCTGCTTTTAAAAGTGCTTACACTTTAACACTTTCTTACAGTGAAGTGTACTGACAGACTGCTCTAATTAGGGTGTCTGGTATAAAAGCATCTATTGAAACATTTAACAGTCTAACCTGATCACGCTCAAACTATAGATGTCATTATAGTTTTCCACTTGTTTTGAAAATAACAGCATTTAAAACCTATTTAAGCACCAATATTTTAATATAATTAAGTTATGAGTTAATTTAAAGGAAGCTGAACAAAAATCATACCTAAACATCATGTCCTAAACTTTGCATTGTCAGTAAAACTACGTTATCCCTGAATGGGCTGTCCTGTTAAATTGTACATTGCTATTTCTTTTGATTTGCCAGTGAATGGTTGCCAGTTATGAAAACTGGTTCACAAACGCAGGCTATGATGGGAGCATTGTGACATTAACTGAAGTAACTTTCTTACCTGACTGGTGGAAAGCAGCACTGAAGCAAGGTTATCATTTTTTTACTGACCTCTGGTGTGAAACGGTTATCTTAACAGGTGAACGTTGCACGTGGAAGGAGTGAACTTGTAGCTTGTTTTGATTCTCTCTTTTTCATTCAGTATTATTATGGGGGCATGGTGGGTATTTCCTATGAGGTAAGGAGTGCAGATAAAATAAATTGTGGGAACAAATTGTGGGAGAGGGCAACAGCAGTTGGACACTCCATAATTTTTCTCATGTTTCCAGGACGTCTTACTCATCTTGCTAAGCTCAAGTGTCAGTGCCCTCGTCCAAGGAAACCTGGAGTGGAAGCTACTACATATCTGTGAACTCAACTCCTGGTCAATGTAATGATTGCTGTTTGGTCTCCACTGTTCTAATTTCCTCTTCAGTTAAAACTTAACATAACCTGACGTTTTGCTTAACGAAACTGTGACGGGCATTTTTGCCTTTGTACTTTTCTGGCTTTAGTAGTCAGTATTTTTGTGTGGTTCAGTGTGGTCAGTTAGTGCTAAGTCCAACAGATGTCTAACATTCATCTGAAAATTGATTGACTAAAATTCGTCTCCCCCTCCCACACAAACAAGCAGTCATACATCACATGACGCTTTTGTCTGAAATGAATCTTTTTAGGGGCAGCTCTATCTATAAAATGTGAGTAGCTGAAATTAAAAGAGAAAAGCTGACATGCATAGATACAGGCTAATACAGAATGCGTGACCTGCATTGCTGTCTTAATTGATTTAATTACTGGTTATAAATTAATGTAGAGCTCAAGACAGTAAGGTCAGGCCACAGGAACCTGACTGAATTCTTAAGTCTTGATGCCAACATTAAGCAAGTCATGAATGGTAATTAAATGTTAGCAGATAATTATGTGACAGTGGGTGATTAAAATATATAAAAGCTTTGAAAAGTTAAAGAACAGAAAATTATGGTGAATGTTTAATCGCTAAGATAAATGTGCCACCTCTGTATTCTTTGGCACAGAAATGACAATTAGCCTCACTTCAGGAGGCTGGTAACCCCAAAATATCTATTGGTAATATTAGGGATTAAAACACTTTGGCTAATATGACTTGCCATAAGGCAGGCATTTGTTAAAGTCTGTATTGTTCTTAAAAGTGCTTCCTGCTTTATATAAAGTAATGTAAATACATTTATACATTTTCTATAGTATTTTTAAATTTGTATATATTGTTCGTAATGTATTTAGCATGTTAAGACAGTACAAATCTTACATTTTGCAGTATTTTTACTATGAATACCACTGTACTGCTTTTATTCTGAGAAGATAAACATGGTGCTGATCTTTCAACTACGTGAACATGCCACTTTAAAAATAATGAACATATGAAAACTATTAAAAAAATTGTGACAGAATGAAATGAAAAAATAAAACGCAGTTGTTCATATTGCACTCACATGGCACTACCCTGTGTAAAAGCAATTTTTAAAGCTCCCTGATCTGGAAAGGTTGTGCCACCAATGGACTGAGGTCTGGGCCTCTTAGTTCAATCTGTGAGAGGTGGAATCCAATAGGTTCCCTGGGTGTTTCTAAGATGTCATCACCTTGAGACCTGATTTAAAAGGTTTAACTGGCAAACATAAGCCTCAACCGACCATCCTCTACAGGCCTGAGGCTGTTGTTGATTTAAACCTAAAAGAAAGCTTGTTGTGTAAATGTCCTTGAGGACCAGGAATGAGGACCTTCACCCAAGACCATGGGTAGGCAAAAAATAAAAAGATTCCGCGCTTATACTGTGATATTGTGAAGTCTTTTTTAGGTAAATGTAAAATGTACAGCTTAACTTCTGATTGTTGCCTTTCTCCATACTGTATTCTGATGTAGTTTTGTGGAGATTCCATTTTCTAAAGTATATTAATAATTAAAAGCAAACTGCCTGAACTTAAGCATCCTTTCTTGAGTATCAGAGGAAGCATAGTAACATCCCATGGGGATACCACGGTAACAGCACCCCAGGGCTTTTCCTTCTAGCTTGGCAGTGGCTGAGTGACAGCCTTGCCCTTTCCTAATGATGGAAACCAGAGATGTGGGTGAATGTTTAATCTACTTTAATGCAATGTGTACTTTGTGAGTTTACAGTTTTCTTTCCCGGAGAAAAATTCATTACCATTGTCATGTTTGCCTCCAAGGCCTGTAACAGGTGAAGAAATGAGGATTTTTTTTCTATTTGTGCAAAGATAACAGTCACTGCACTGCCATTTTTAACTTCCCTAAGGTGCTTAATAATCCTCAGTGAAATTTACATACAGATTGAACGCATGAAGTGACTTTTGAATTGCCTATATATACCTCACTGTAATGCAGTGGGATAGGTGCATGTTAATGTCATTTTTACTTCTTTGTGACATACTTTCTTTGGGAATGAAGTCTGTTTTGTGTACTGAAAAAGATTGTGCCAAAGTTTGAAACCAGTATATCATGTAGATTGCAACAAGTGAAAGAAAAGACCAACACATTCAGGGAAAAGGATACAATAATCCGATAAAAAGATCCATTAGGAGTCATTTGTTCACTATGATATATTTGTTTACTCCTAGAATGATGAATGTGTTGCAAAAATGCAGAACATGTTTGTTTTCCTCACTAGTTTCAATAGTCTTTTGTTGTCTTTTTACAAACTACTTTCATATCACAAAATGCAAACCTTTTTTTTTTCATTGTTCTAATAATAAAAATGGATGCACCCTTCCATTTGTTGAAAGTTTGTAAGCGGAATAATATTTTTACAATGTTCCCATGAGGAAGTTGAAGCCATTAATTTCAAAATGGCTTCATAGCCTCTTGATACAGCTGTGTAAGTCTAAAGTCGAAAGCTATAGTATCCTTGTGGAAAAATTGTCTCTGCAAAGCCCACTGTCAGTTATTCAAGCATTTCTTTACTGTGTTGTAGAACTGAAAGTCTAAGTTGGTTGTCATTATACTGTATGTTTGTTTTATCATACACTGTTTTAAACTGAGCTGCCATTAGCAGTGTTCTTGTGTTCGAAAAGTATTAACTTTGCTGATAGCTGTGTACCTTGTAAAAAGAGTGTTTCTGCTCTTACTTGTATCCGCAGATACAGCCTATATTGTTTTTTTCTGACTAAGCAACATGCACATGCTTAATTGTTATAGTGATGTGCAAGTACAGTATCATCTTTCAGCTGTCTTGTCTGTGTGCACCATGACTGCTGACAGAGAGAATCTGTCTCCTTGGTCAATGTGTGGCAGCCAAGCTTGTCTATCACCACAGCTCGTGCGAGTCTCCCCGGGAGCAAGGCACGGCTAACCACTGAAATGAGCTTTATTGACAGAATTGATTTTTGACACCGTATTTATTGCAAGCAATCTGGATTATTTATGACCAAATTCAATTAAACCTTTAATTCTATGAAGACTTCCTCTGCTCCCCCCACGCGTCCTGGACTAAAACAATTGTATAACCCTGTGTGCAGTCACAGGATGTCCTCCCAGTACAACAGTACAACCTCTGCTCACTTTACTGATGCATAGTTGCTTTATTAACCGATAAACCACATTATAATGGTTTCTGTTACTCTGATGAAAAATAAACTAAGGATAGAATAAATGCCTTTATTAAAAATTATTACAAACTAAATATTGCAGTTAACATAACTGGGAGCTAAGGTGAAGACTGTTAATGTATTAAGAGCCTGCGGACACAGTGCAAGATGTGTATTGATAGAAACCAGTGAATTTAAATAAAGGTTGAGTTGGTGATAATGAAAGAGATCTGTGAATGACTTTCATCACAAAAAACAGAGCTTCATAGTAGGAAAAAGCTGTATGTATACCAAAGCACACTTTTTGATATTAAATAGTTACGTTTTGGCATGTTCATATTATCTGTAATTTGTATTATTGTTTATCCATACAGTAACATAGGTGACAGTTAAATGAGTATTTGGAATTTTTTTCAGTCAGTAAATACTTCATTTGCAGTAGTCCATGAGTGAGTTAATTAATTTGGCACCCAAGTCAACCATTCAGGTCTCATGAGGCAGTAATAACTCCAGCATGCAGATAGTAAAGCCTCTGACCAGAGTCACGTGCCACCATTTCTAACACAGCCTCCCTCTGTTGCATTTTGTTTAATAGGAATTACATTTTGTATTTTAATTTGTATTAAAAGTACAGGTTTACAACCAAGCTTTAAGAACTATACAGGTCATTTTAATTACTTAGTGCTGTTGCTTTAAGTATTTTTATTTTACCGCATTTTAAATTTTACTAGTGTTTTAATTGATTTCCAACGTCTTGTTTGTTCTCCATGTTATTACTCCTTTTTGCAGTCTTTATTGTTACTTTGTACTGTTTAGTCATTTTTTTTTTAAGGTGACATTTTGGACAAATTAGTAAAATAAAGATGGACCGATGTATTTCTATAGTTATAATATATATATAGTTATAAAAATCCACTGGCAAATCTGTTTTCACGACATTGACTGGTTAAATATTTTTACTGCTGTTCTATGAACAGGCGGATAGCTCAATATTTACCATTTCCTATTTTTAATAGGATGTCTGGCCATGTATAAACACAGTATTGCTGCTTCTTTCCACTTCTGTCTACCTTACAAGCTAGGCTCATTATTAATATACATTGTGATACATTATATTTGAGAGTATCAACATCTGAATCAGTTAAAATAAAAAATGGCCAAGCAGTTTATATTAATCATGTCTTATGGTGGCACTGGTCCACTTTTAAGAGGCAGGTTTCCTGTGTGAATCACTCTTCTCTGACTCTCCCCACTCTGTTCCTGATCACATGGCTGTCACTGCCTGCCGAGATTCCAACCTGCCCAATTACACAGTAAGAAGATTGTACAATAGTATCATGTGAGGCTAATTTTGGGCAAATTTCATGGCCTTACATAAGCATTTATGCCTTAGAAAAAGGCCACATAGGCACAGTATATCTCCTGGTTTGATGCAGACCCTAAAGAACCTTTCGGATCTCATGGTAGAATGTTATTTATTAGATGTTTTACGGTATGTGTTTTTCTGTTTAGATTGATTAAAATGTTGGGTAAAAAAGTTTTGTATGGATGCAATCCAGTAGAATATTGTTATAGCTGAAGAGATAATAAAATGTATAAACAAGTTCCAGTTGTCTCATTTCCAGCACCATCTTTATTTGATTTCATAAGAGTTCGTTGTTTTGTTTCACTGCAGGAATACTCCCTTGACATTAATTGTATACTCAACAGCAATTACAACATTCCTTAAATATTCAAATAGATTTTTTTTCTAAACCAGTATATTTTTTATTAACTTTTAATGAGTTACTGTGCAGTATGTCAGCATTTGAAGTTAAAAACTTGTTTTGACATCTACTGTATGTAAGACTTACAAAAGTAACGGAGAGCATTCTTCAAAGACTTTTCTGTTCATGTTTCAATGTAAGGAGAGGTATTGTGAATAAATTAGGTTGGTGATTTGCAAGTTCAGATAACAAATATTTCGAACATTCTCATACACAATAGAGATATTTTGCAGGAGCGCTGAGGCTTGCTTGCTCCTTCTTCCCCTGAGACAATGACCAGAATTCTATTACACAGATCAGCTGTGATAAATGCAAATGACTGTGATAAATACCAGCATAGCCGCCATTTATCATCAGTGTTTTTTCTACTTTACTGGCCATCATCATTGATAAGTAAATAATAGAATTAAATTAACATCAGCAGTGATGGAAAATCTGTGTATGCAAATTCAACTGATTATATATGATAATGCAGTATATGGTAAATTGTTTTTTAACCTCATTTCATTCCTTTCAAACATCATTGCATTGCAACATCAGATTATAAAGAAAGGATTAAATTAACTGAAAGCATCAGTGTTTATTTGGTTAATATTTTTTATGTCAAATAAAAAAGCTGTGAATGGAGATTTGCTTTTTCTTCTGTCTAAACACTGATGATCACTTGATTAAAGCTCAGTTTTTCTATTTTCACAAAATGCATGTTAGCTATAAAACCTTTAATGTTGAAAACACATTTCCCCATTCAGTGTCTATTGCAATATTATTGCTTTCTGTGGAATATTTAAAAGAAGGTTCTTAATTTAAAAAGGGTAAATAAAAGTTGAGTTTAGGTCCCTTGATTGAAGTAAGTCAGTTAATGAGAAATCTCCCATCTTTTCCAGCAGATTTGTTTACTCATGCCTACTGGAGCAAAATTTCATCTCAATACTGATTTTACTCAACAGTAGATATATTGAACCAAGTTGCTATTGTGTATCAGTAACATTTGTTTTAAAGAACCTGTTAAATTGCTGTCCAACAGTTGTTGCCTTGAATCATGGTCTCTGTTGAATATATATATATATTAGCACTTTAACCTTCCTGAATCCAATTCCCAAATGTTAGGCTAACGTTTTTCTTTTATATGTTGTATAATTGTAGATTCAGTCAGAAAATATGTTAATAATATTTTCTAATTAATTTTATATAACAAGCTCATTTTAAGACAGAGCAGCATGTGCTAGAAATGAATATTTAGAGTCCAGTTTCAAATCTTGTCCAGTTTTCGTTGCAGTAGTTGCGACCAGTGATTCTTTGGCACCTTTGGATACAGGTGGCCCTCATTCGCCGTTTCCTTCCGAGCAGGAATTTCCAGATAAGCATGCAGCACTCTCAGATTTAAATGGAAATGGATTTGTTAGGATTCTAGTTAAATGGATGGCTGTTTGTTGTGTGGTGGTACAATACATCATGTTTGGTTGCGTTTGTTTCCATCACATACATCCCAAAAATTAATACAGTAACTTCAATTTTTAGTAGCTTTTCTTCTACAGATACTATGTTATGAGTTGGCCTATGAATGGTTTTGGGATGGAAATTTATGTTTACATATATTACAATGTTGTGACATCATGATCTGCTATGTTGTAGACTTCTCTTCCATACATTTACAATTTAGAACAAGCACTTCTAGAAGATCAACGAAAAGTATATACTGTACATTTTTATGTTAAAAGGTGAGAATCATAGGTTAGATATATGATGACTCTCACCCATAACTGCAGTCAGTAGTGTTGTAGTTGTTATAAAACGATAAAAATGTCAGTAGTAATAAATGTTTGAACTTCATATTCAGTTTTATACCATTAGCACAGTAGACAATACAAAACATCTGCATCCCAGATTTATTTATTATACTCATTAGCTGAGAATGTTGGCACAGTCTGCTAAACCTTACCAGACCATCAACAACAACTAAAAACATGAAATAGTAATAAAACAAAAAGAACATTGTTACACATGCATATTTGAAACTGAAAGCAAGCACAACAATCAAGATAAATAGAATTTGATTTTAAAGATTTAAATTTTGAATATTTATTTTGTACAGAACTCCAAACACTCTGTAGCTTCTGAATTCTATGTGAGGAACCTTTTTGTCAGGCATACCATGCTTAGAAACATTTAGCAAAAGAGCAAACCATGGTGTTTGCAAATGTAGCATGACATTGGCTTCTGTACAATTATAGGTGAAAACGCTATTTATTAAGATATATTACAATATAGGAACCACTTGGCTGCCTCAATCCACCCCTGTTGTAAATGTGTTGTTGAATGTTATGTGAGTACATCACTCATTCAAAGTATTGAAGCAAAAGGTCACAGATTTTAAGTTACTGCAACTTTTATTGAGAGATCCAGATAAATGTGTGGCCATTTTTAAAATAGGTGTTGTACAGCACGTCTCTTTTAATCTGTGTTTCAGTTTTGAGGAACTGGAACTCTTGAGTGTGCATGTGTGTCCATTACTCATTAAAAAAGGCCAGTGTCAGTAGAAAGTGTTGTCACATGCCAGCAGTGAGTCTCTGTAGTCTTCTGCAATGTTGCTATTGATAGCAATAAATGTTCTTAGACCCCCCCATCCACCCCCCAAAACCACCAGCACCAATACCAACCTCCTAAAGATGCTGAAGGGCTTCATTTAATTAAACTTCTGTCTATCAGTACAGCAGGTACTGGCACTTTGCCTAGGGTCTTTGCAAGATAGATGGAGTTTTAATTGTCAGTCCAAAGATAAACTGAAATTTAAATGGAAACATGCTCAAAAGCACGAGAACCAGTGGCTAGTCCACCAGCTTTGTAATGTTTATACTGTATGCAAACCTGTGCAAATAGACAACTAAGGTTTGGCGCTCTTGATAATCGTAGTAAGCTCCCTTGTCCTGCCACTCATGCTCATTGAGGAAATATCTCCCTCAAACATTTTTATTAAATGCCATCTATCTCCAGGGAAGCCGAAGCTGTTTGTTCCAGTTTTGCCCCATCCTCTCGTGCCTCGCCTCCTCTTCGATTTTCCCCTTGTTTTCCTTAATTTAACCAATTCTACCAGGAGGATTACAGCAGTTTTGTAAGAGTATAGAGAAGTAGACTGAGCAAGAAGGAAACAAAGCAGAGGGCAGATGCATCCTGGTTTCCATGACAACCACCCTGCCAGGGACTGTGAAGGTAATTGTAATGAGGCCTACTGTAGGCAGTCTATAACCAGCTGTTAAGTCATTTTTCTAAGAGTTACTGTTATTCTTAACTAAACCACAGTATCTTCATATGGCACAGCCTTTCTGACATGCTATTCTTTCTGGACTCAGAAATATTAAGGAGTGGAAATGAAATTGAATTTTCATCTCTGGATTTATACATTGTGGCACAAGGAGAAGGAATTTAACCTCTTCTTCCTAGCTTAAGGAATTTTTAATAGAAGTTGGGAAACAGATCAGCTGTATTTATTTTTGTTCAAATGTAAAAAAAACATTCTTGCTGACTCAGACCTATTTTGTTGTCTGCAGTGAAGTACTGTACAAATATGTGACTTTTGTGCGGATGTAGTCCCTCTTTCCATTAGTTAAATTTTTAAAACATTTTTGGGAAACGTATTAAGGACTAATATCAAAGCAGGTTTGTTGTAGATCTGTTTTTAATGCTTTGAATGAAGGAAACAAATTCATGGATTCCAAAAACATCTTTTGTGCACCTAGCTGGAGCTTTTGAATTTAGTATAGACAGAAATGCACAGAGTGATACACACTAACGTGAGCCAAGAAGAACTGGAAGGACCAGTACTGGGTACTTTCTGTCCTAGAGTTGAGCGAATCAAAAAGGTCACAGGCTGTTCCCCGTCTTAGAGAATAAAACAGTGTTCTTTCTTTGGCACAGTTAGGACTACCAGAAGTGATTTAGTCTAAGCATTGCCAGTGTTAATGTACGTGTGTGTTTTTGATAATGATGTCAGATGAGGAGATGAGGTTGTTTTGACCATTTAAGAAAAAAACGTTTTATTTTCCTTAAATGGGGAAATCATGTGTGTTCCATCTGCTGTTGACAGCACTGTGGCTCAGCACATGGTAAGGTGCCACATTCAAGGGGCTCATTAGAATGAACCGTAATAACAACACCTCCTTCTGGGGTGACAACCTGCCCCTCAGCGTCCTGCAATGGCAGCCTTTCTGGAGAAGCCTCATAATTGCTATCTGTTGGGAGGAAGCTGCCTGAAGTAATTGCTTCTGTGAAGAAACTAAACATTGTTAAAACAAGAAAGAGTACAGAATGGTGAGAGTCTGAAAATACTGGAAGTCTGACGGAACTGAATTCAGGCTTGACTAGAGGGGGCTAATTGGGAAATGAAAATTTGACAAGTAAAAAAGATAAGTTCATATAAAAAGTGAAGAAAGGCAGTCTGATCCATCTGCAGTGTAACAATTAAACATGACACAGGATGTGGTTTCTAGCAAGAATCAGACTTTCTTTGTCAGTATTTCTGACTGGAAGGCTTTGCACTGTTCGTCTTTTCCTAAGTGTTGCAGTCTCTGGACTGCTTGGTTTCTTCTCTACAAATAACTACTGTTTGGAAGCATAATTCTAATTTAGCTTTATTTTTTCAAATTAAAATGTAGTGACTCAATCCATTGGTAACCAGTTACGCATTAAGAAGGCTTTGGGGTCCATTTAGGCATGTAGCATTAAAGAATTCGATCTAAAAATATCCTGCTCATTCTGTTTGGTTGCTGCAAATATGTACTAGCTACGGTATACAGAGTTTTGTATTTGTGAGACCAACCAATAGGGGGAAAGATTAATACAATGATAATTGTTCTTCTTCAGGAGCTGTTTGTGACATGTTACAAACACATAAAGTTGAATAAATTATTGTGGTAATGGTCTCTATAACAATAAAATAAAAGCTCAGATGTTTTCATTGTTCCAAATTCAGTTTGCTGGAGGTCTTACTGTATTTTTCTGGCTATAAGCTATTTGCGAGACATTGCGACAAGACAACTGTTTTAAATTATTGCAGTTATTATAGATAATAGGTGATCTGGCACAGACAGAGGGAGAATGCGAATCAGAGCCATCAGTAATGACATCGGAAGTTCCAGCTCCTTTCATAAATCATGACCTTTACCTGAAAACATAATATCTGCACTGGCCTCTCAGAGCTAACAGAAAGGAACTGGTTAGACCAAGCAGATTACAGATCTGGACAAATCCTAATGTAATAACACAGTATTAGTGTCTGCAGCCATGCTTCCTAGTATACTGCTCCTCTGGTCACCTTGTGCTACTGTGATGTGTGGATTGATAAAGATCCTTCCTACTAGTATCATTTCCCTCAAACTTTCTCATTCTCTTGGGTGTTTATTAACTAGGTTGAATTTCAGTAACTTTGCTAATGAGCAGCCTTGTTTAAAAGTCTTTTTATTGTATGAGAAGATGAAGATGCATGGTATAAAATATATTGCACATAGGAGTTTATGAACTCTACAAACAGAGAAATTGCATATAAATAGCATAATAGCATATGTCTAAAGATATATGTAACCAATAAACTTTGTCCATCCGGTGTGTTTAATGTAAAGCTTATTAAAAGTAGCCTTCTTATTTGAGATAGAAATATTGCCGCTTCTATTTGATTAATATTTTGATGAGGAGGAGGAAAACGCAAATTATTTTATAATGAACAGGACAAATAAGTTATGATGTACATTTTATTAATTGACCTAAATGGCTGTGGTTTCCCATAATAAACATAAGTTTGCAACTGAGAGAAGACCTCAAGATTATTTTCATTTTATCCAGCCACTTCTTGAAGGAGCCCAGCCTGGACCCAAGCGCTTTGCTGGGAACACTGTTCCAGACACCTTCAACTCTTTGTGTAAAGAAGTGCTTCCTGTTTTCAGTCAGACATGATTGCTCTTGTAGTTCTGAGTGCTCTAGTTTCACTGCTGTGCTGAAAGCCCCCTTCATTATCTGTACCCTTTGGGTTTTTAAATACTTGAATACAATTTCCTTTAAAAGATGTAGTTCTTTTTAGAATGTCAATTGTTCTTGTAGCTCTTCATTGAATTACTTCTAACTGTAAAATATCTTATTTGACCACAGTATTCTAAATGTCTTACTACTGCAATGTAAAGCTGGCACATAACTTCCTTGATATATATCCATCATTGTTTGCTTGTTTATGGTGACTCTTCACAATTATAATTCAATAGCTTAATTAGTATATTATACCATTCATAGAAATGTAAACATTATGAGAGAATGCAATAAGAAGTTGTGAATTGCAAGAATTACAATGACACAGAGGTAAAAGTATGGTCTTTTACATTTGTAAAATCCATGTCTTTTTATCTGCAGTTGAAAAACAGGTCTGTCTCGCATGTTATGGAGAAAAAAAAGTCAGTGACTATCATAGCAGTTGTCTGCATTAAGAGAAGTGTTATAAGTTATTTTTTATAGAAAGAAGAAATCACCTACTGTATCAGATCTGTCTTTATGCCTCTTGCACTGCAGAAGTAGGAACTGCTCGCAAATTCACAGATTTCTTTGAGCTGCCCATTAGGTTATAGCAGTTAATCATATAGTGAAAGTAAAACAGAAATATTATTGTCTTGATTGTGTGTCATTCAGTTAAAAGCCAATAAATCCTAACAAATTTCTCCCATTTAAGATTTGCCAAAGTTTCTTATAGCCATGCAGTGTACCAGGAAAGTATGACTTAGTGAAGTTTCAATCTATGTAGTGTTATAATGAGATTTCTTGCACTAAGGTCCAGTTACACAACTTTGTGGAATGGTCCTTCCTTCCCTTTGATATCTATGGGAAAGAAACAGTTTTTTTCTGTCAGTCATAGAGCATTTTAATCTGAATGGAAATCTGTCTGGGGACTTCAAGTGTAGTAATTAGCAGTTTCTTCAGCATGTCAGAACAGAATTACTGTTGTAATGGTTTTGCTCTAGGATAAAGCGATTAAGTTGGGCTCTGCCTGCCTGCCAAACAAAATGAGTTTCCATGGTTTTTGTTTTTTTTTCCCAAGTAAGAAAAGAAAGTGTGTTTACTTGGTTTTACTGGTTGTTTCACTGTCGGAAATGAATGATGTGCAAAGACGAAAGTTAGAAGGAGCCTTGTGATCTTAATGAGGGCGCAGTGATCTGTGCTTCTGTCTGATGAGCAGCTTATTAAGGCTAAACTGTTTCAGCTGAATGCAGTACAGTAAGCACATTTTCAGCACCGTGAGACAGTTTGTTTCAAATCCCTCGAGCAAACAGTAAAATCTGATTGTTCTAAAAGAAAATTGAATTTCCACTTGCAAAATTGGATCCATTCTTGAAGTAATGCTGTTTAAAAATGGCTCTACCATGTGTTTAGTTTCAACAAACATGAACCCTTTATTGAATTTATTAAGCTTTCTCCTCTCATGTAATATTTATTAAAACACTTGTTGAGTATTATGTGAAGTTAAGTGGGGTGAGTGGTAGGGGAGAGGCTTACTGTCCCAGTAAGATTTATTTTGCCGATTTACTGTATATATATACATGTGATCTTTGACATCCAAATCCACAGCGTTTTCATTTGCTGAAAACTACTGTCTCTCCGTTCTGCTGAGGGACTCTGGCCTGCTGACTGTTTTGCAGCAGGCGCGTCACAGAGAAGTGAGAAGATGTACTCGATGCTTTCACATGACGCCTGAAGAGATGAGCATCACTTATGCTTGTTTAACCTTCAGTCTTGCACCACAAGCCAGCTGATGCAGTAGGAGCTAGAGTGTAAGCATTTGGTGGTGGCTGTCAGAAGAATACACCTGATAGATCTTGAACTTTCCTGTTAGATTCCTTCATAAGAGGCCTGCAGTGACGTCTCTCAGGATGGCCGTACATCTAAATAAACAGGCTATGACAGGAAAGACTCTTGTGATTTCACTGCCTTAGGCAACTTCTGCCTGCGATTTCTGCACTGCGCACAATATTTGCTAGTCATATTCAAGTGGATTATCATGCCGCCATGCATTCAATAATCACTCCCTAGTAGTAGTTTGTTCATTCATTCAGGATTTACATTTCTTTGCTTTTGGTGAAAAAGAACTAGTGGAAAATCTAAGTAATTCTTTTTGCCTTTTTATTTTACTTTTCTCACTTCTAAAGTATGTGTATTGTGTATATTTTAGTTTTATGGAAATGCTTCTAGTTAATTTATTACGCCTCTAAGCCTGTGCTGGAAATACAGAAAACTGGTCATTGTGTTAAGCTCCTATTAACCTATTAAAAATGAGCTTTATTTCAGCTGCTGCTTTGAATACAACAGTGTCAGTATTCAGTCTTCTGAGTTTTCATCCCTCCTGTATGTATGCCGTAAAGGTCAGAGATTGCCTGTAGTGTTTTTTTATGAATCCTTTGTAGAACTTAAACAAAGATGTGGTACTTAATTATTAACGTGATTCCCTTCTTCTGAGATTCAATATCATTTCTCAGGCAAGGTTTAACTACTGTCTTTCTTAAAATATTTACAATAAAATCACACTTTATTAAGTGCATGAAAATATCTTAAATCTCAGATGTTAATGTTCTGTGTTTAGCCATTTTGACTACTTTTACCAAGGCTAAAACATTTTACTGCTAGTGAAATAACTGTTTGAACTCATCATAAGTTAATCTAACAGCTGTGAGTGTCCCATGTAAATTCCTAATGTCTTTGTAATGATACAGCTGGGAGCCACTGGAATCCTTAAGGATCTTTTTCTGGAACTTGAAGTTACACAGAAAAGGGTAGGCAGGGAAAAAGGTATTAAGTGTTCCTTGCTGACTGTACCATCTAGTCCCACAAGGATTGATACAATTTTGTGAGATATTCCATATTACAGTAATATTTTTATGGAGTCTATAATTATGTTCTGTGTGAAAGATGACATTGTCCCCAGAAAATGAGTATATACTGTAGCTGTACCACACCTAACCCTAGTGGCAGAACACTTAATCATTGCTTATACTGGCACACCAATGTTACCAGTGTACACTTTAACTTTTGTTTAAATAGAGTAACTCCTAGCGATTGAACAGCACTCTTTAGTTACCACAGGCCAGCTGAAGAAACGTAATCTGTATGAAACAGATCACCAATCCCCAGCTTCTGTCTATTCATGTGCTGATTGTGACAGATGTGTAGCAACTTAAATTTGGTATGAGAGAGCATTCTCTTTCATCTTCTCATATCTGACTTCTTAAAGTCAGAATCAGCCTGTCTGTGATTGCCCTTTAATAAATTAAGCACAGTGTCTTTAAAAACTGCCTTTAATGTTTTCCCTCACATAAGTTAAAGGGGTTTCTCCTTTGGAATTATCCTCCAGTGAGTACACCTCAATAGTTACATTGCCAGGCTTTTTATTTTCATCCATATTTCTTGGAGGCATCCTTTCAAAACCATGCATTTGTGTGCTAATTCAAACTCCTCACCTCACAGGCTTGCTCATACCAAAAACACAGCGCTGGACCTTGTGACAGTTTCTCAGATGCATGCAATCCTGCCTTAAACATAAAGTGCCTCAAGAAGTCTACCTTTGTGCATCTTTGTCCTTATGCATGGTTGGTAAACATGCTTAATATTTCAGCAGAAATGTGGATTATATTTGTGGCACTCAGGGATCCAGTGACTGTGTAATGACACGGAGTACTTCAGTTTATGGTAGTTGCACAAGCTTAACTTCTTGATTTGCAAGCTAGGGGAAATAAAAGGTGTCTGTGGTTTGAAGCCTGTGGCATTCCACTCCTTAGTGCTGTGTTTTATGTCTGCAGGAAAAGATATTTCTGCCCTTTCAGCTGGAAAAGGAATTGTTGAGTGCCCAATGTAAATGTTCATGCCATAAAGGGTTTATCTTTAAATGTCTAATATTGAATCAGTAATAAGCGTCATGTACAGCAGATAGTGCATAGCAGATGATGGCTAGGTTAACATACACTCACTTAAAGCCCCCAAGTTTCATCTTTTGCACTTTGGAAATATCATATGGAACCTCTTAAGCTTGAAAAACAGTTGACCTAATGTTTAGGTTTGTGTAATTATTTCACCATAAATATCCTGGCCCCAAAGTTTATTATTTTGAACCTGAGAGATTGTCACTGAAGGAAGTCAAGAATCTGGGTATTTCCTAAAGAATCTATTCACTGCAAAGAAGAAAAAAAATATTTGACAGATAGATTGATATTCCAGGTGCTTGTAATGTGGTCTTTTCAGAAACTCCTCCACAGTATGTTGTCTAACAGCGCAGTTCAAGTAGAAACAAACTAGCTTAATGATGGAAGAGGAAATCAGTGCGCAGATGCACTAGCTATGCCATCACACAAGCCATGCCATGCCTGTGAATGTCATCTGAATTCACATTAGGGGCCACCAAAAAATTGAGAGGCAATGCTTTGTTCAATCATGGTGATTACAGTATATATATTGTCTTGTAAATAAAATACATTCTGTATTGTTGAATGTATGTAGAAAAGAAATCAATGTACTGTAACTAAATCAAAACACCTTTTTATTTTTGAGCCATGCACAGCACTGTACAAGGCTAATATTGTGTAACACCTTTCCGCATCAAACAGTCCTGCTTCGTGAGTTTACGGCCTTTTTCTGGCAGAGCATCTCTTCAGGGTTTCTCAGGAAGTTAGTTTTCCGGGACACCTTAGTACAGATCCTCAGTATCAGTGGTAGGAGAGCCATGTTTTAATTTAATTTCTTTTTGTGCTGTACAGGAGGGATCAGTTTGTATCTATTTTCTTATTTCTGTTGATGCATCTGTATCATTATATTAACCCTTTCAGAAAAAAGGGTTTAGGAAAAGATTTAGATTTCTTGTTAATGGAGTTGAGCACGTTTCAGTTTCAGAGTCTTAGAGTGGGGAGTTGCATTGGAATGTGAGCCGCAAAGGCACAAAAAGACGTAGATTCCATTATGAAAAGTAAAAAAAACTCTGACACCTGAATGTTGTGCTCTTTCTTCATTGTTAGTTTTCTGCAAGGAATTATCCACTGCTTTATTTTTTTTGTTCTCTGTGAATGATTTTCCCAAAGCAACTGACAAAATTTATCTAACTACTAAAGGTATTTTATTTTAGCGTAAAGCACATCAGGGAAGAATTTTATTGTGATTTTAGCTGACTATCAATCAAAGCAATGTGATGCATTAATGACTAAAATATGATTAAAATCATAATGATTTGTCTGAGTTTCCATCTGTTCCCTCCTCTGTACAACAACACAGCAGACTATCTCATGCACAGCATGTTTGTCTGTTGTTAGAAATTGCTGGTGAAAAAAGTAAAACCCTGCTATTCGTTTTGCCAGAAATCTTTCAGAGTGGGAGAATTTTGCCCCAGGATTATGCCTGAATAAAGAATGTGATGCCTGGTGTTTTTTGCTGTTTTCCTTTTGAGATCTCCCAGTGAGGCACATTTGCTTCCAAGCATATCATTTATGTTTGTCTTGAGATTCTGAAAGCAGTGCCTCGCTCTGACTTTTAATCCTGCTTAAAGCGTGGTGTAGGAAAACAACTGCATTCAAGTTTATGTGTTTGTTTTTTAGCCACAGAGATTCTCTTTGAAATAATAATGCTTGTAACTGTATCTTTCTTCTCTCTGGTGAAGAAATTCTAATGAAATGAAATTAATTTAAGTTCTCTCAGTCATCTCCCAGAGATGATCAACTTACAAACGTAATGTGAGAAATACCTGTGCGGTCAATGTGCTTCTATTAGTGTCCTGTTTGTAAGGTATTTACCTTTCAGCAGTGTGTTCTTCAGTTTCTACCACATGGAAAAGTATCTGGATTTGTTTGTATCAGGAAATGCTAGTATAAGTAAAGTAAATTGATATATTTAAATAATTAAGCCTTAATTTGTAAGTAAAATGGGAAAAAATACCCAAGCAGTTAATCTTAATTTTGTGTCTGATTAGTCATGATGTTTTTATGTTTCCTCATGATTGATTTTACACATTCAGCATACTGTATGTAAAAACAAAACTGGTACAAATTTTTCACTCCATCACTATGTGAGAGCGGTTCTCTAAGATTAAAGCTTTTTGGGGATTATTTTAATGTTAAAACAAACACTTAAGTTTACTGTGATTTAGTATTGTGCCAAAAGAATTACAAGATACTTCTGTCTTAGCCTTGGTCTGTTACTTTTCAAGTTAGCAATTTATTGTGGGTTTCTCTGTTAACAGGTGATAGATTTGCTCTTTGTGATTCTTTTCAGGATTAAATGCAAAGGCAGAGTAGCAAGACATAAGTGGTATTTTTGGTGAAGCCTGACTCTAAAGACAAGCAGTTTAATGTTGTCGCTTAAAGAGGTGCCATCCTTCAGACGAGACATTAAGCCAAGGTGCTGACTGTTTGGTGCTGTAAATACCCCATGGCACTGTGTGTAAAACAGCAGAGTTCTAAACCCTGATGTCAGTCTCTAAATTAATTATTTTGAAGAGCGTCAAGAATCGAGATGTTTTTTAAATTCCATTCCAGGATTGCACATTCTCTTCAAAAGTTCCCTCTTAATTCAACTGCCGATGCAATTTCTCATTTGTACTGGTGCATAACCATGGCCGTTCGTCACTCAATCGGTCCTGCTCTTCAGAGGTGCAAGAAGTAGGTGCACTCATGTACTGTATGTAAGGCTATTGGAATATTTATTTTGTGTTTATTTTATTGCATTATTAGTAGCGGTAACAGTACACGTATTAAATATTACCTGAATTCTTGGCTGTAATAAGTCACATTGTTAAATATTTCAAAGCAGGTTGATATAAGCCACTTAAATAAAAAACAGGTTCACTGTAGTTTAAGCTTGGATACCTGCCAAAGCCTGAAATATGCCCCTGTGATCCGAATTTCTCAAACGTTCACTTGTGCAATTACGTTGCGAAACATTTTAGAGTATGTATTGGAGGCCAAAGGAGACCAGAAACATACTATAATGCTTGTTTATATAATTTCACAGGTATGTAGGAATACATACCTTGCCATTGCATGTATAGCATTGCTGACTTTCGGTTGTGTTGGTGAAGAAAAGGAACAGCTAGATATGGTTAATTAGCTACCAACTACTAAATGGTATAGATGAGCCAAGCAGGCAACCACTGTACAACTAAAGGTATAAGTGAACAATCTGAGTGCTGCCCCATCTTTGCCTTGATGTACAGTACTGTATGCAGTGTATCAGGGTCAGCAAAGTCACGTTTCTGACACGATTGTCAAAATGTAAAACCTCAAGGTGTTAATTGGAGTTTGGGTATTAATATTTTTATGATTTTTGTTTTTTACAATTGTTTCAGATCATACTGTATGCATGACATGTTATATACAGTACGTCTTAAAAACGTTCTTCCAATGGTTAATGAAGCACTACATTAGTAGTAAGTGTATGAAGGGAAAGTGGACAGCAATTATTGTTCTCATCGTTTTAATGATTAACGCATACAGTATACAGTACAGTAAATACAAGTCCTGTGATTTAAATCATACACCAAGACTCGAACATGAACAATTAGCATTGTTTTCTACAAAAAAGCACCTAATTATTGTCATGGTAGTTTATACCTTTAAGTATCAAAATAGTTTAAAAAACACCCATATTTGATTTGCCAGTACTATAGGCATCATGAGATCCTGCTACATTGTACAATATTACACATAATAAATAAATATAACTTGCATATTTTGCATATTACGTACAATGCCATAGAACATCATCGTAGTTATTTTCATTTTATTTATTTTCATGTTTTTGTTACTATGCATTTTCTTTCCTTTCAACTTTATGTATCTAAACAAAGCGGCGTGATAATGATATAAAATATTGTGTATATGAAGTAGACAATGCCCATCTTAACCAAAAGGATTTGTGTTTGTTCTGGGCTCTTGGCTTTCAATCCTGTGGTTCAGTCAACCTTTTGAGGTATTTTGATGCATTCTTAATGCAGCACATTTCGTGTCTGTAAAGCCTATTATGGAAAGTGCTGCTTATGTGACTTTTATGTTTCTGAAGAATTACTTTACACAGAGTTATTTTAAGGGACCCCTAAAAAAGTGCTGTGCTTGATTGCTTGTTAATAAGATCGGTAACGGTGCCTCTGTTTCTGTGCTTCAAGTCTCTTATTCCTTGGGTAAGTGTAACACACAGTACAGTGCATTAGTTTCCAGGGCATGGGTGCAGAAAGCATTGAAAATCAACTGTAATTACCAAAGAAATCCCAGGATAGAGAAAGCACATCTGCACTCTGTTGTTATGTAAAATATGATCTACAGTAGCTGGCATTGAAGATTGCATTTCCAGTTAGGTTGGTGTGTTAGGCAGTTTACGTCAGTAGGGGTCACTATGGTACAACAGTGCTTATCAGTCCTAATCAGTGTTAACTATGAAACTCATGAGGATCACCAGTCAATATTCCCTGAGTGTCCCCTGTCTTGTACTGAGCCCATGATTTGCCTTTTATATTGCATTGCTGACTTACTGTACCCAGCCAACAGGACCACTCGTCACTGCATTTCAGTTACTCTCCAGCTCTCTGTTTTCTGTTAGTCATTGCTTGATTACCCCCATAACTTAATTTGCATTGTTTCTGAGCTTTTATCAAGACCCAAATGGAGATAATACTGTATATATAGCTTGTGCTTTCAGTAGTGACAATTTGCAATAAACTGTAACTTCTTATATTTTCTTCTACTCAAAAGCTCACAATTCTACCATTTTGATAGGAATCAATACAGCGGTCGAAACAGCATTCAGCCTTCATTCTGAGAAACATACAGGACGACGAGGAGTATCTTGGGTTCTCATGACTCTGAGTGCCCAATGACAATGAAAACCAAGTACGTTTTCGGAGCCCCGTGGATGGTATTGGTTAGAGCTGTAGTGTACATGTGAATAACAAAGTAATTTGCTGGTCACATGATTGTGTAGTCATCCAGCACTTTGAGGCCATTCAACCATCAATAGAGCCTTTGTTTACAATCTCGGTCTGGAAATCCTGCGCCTCCGTTTTTATCCCAGGCTCTGTAAAATAATAGGCCACTAGTGTGGTGCAGGCTGAAAAGGAAAGCTCAGTAAGTAGGAAAGAAAGCCCGCTCCCTGGCAACATGCTGTCTGGAGCTGCTCAGGCCTTCAAAGAGAAGGTCATATGACTGACATGCTTGTCCCCTGGAAAAAAGGCAGCTATAATTCTTCATCTTAGTTTCCTGTATTTTTTAAATGGCGAGTGAATGCAAATCCCAGACAGCTGTAGGACAAGCTGGGACAAGCCATCCATCTTAATTCACCATTTCTTTCTTTTTCCTTTTTATCAAGGGAGGGGGTTGGGGGGGATGTTAAAAAGCCTTGAAAAGTAGTGATTCAACAACTGTTTTCTCCTTGGAGGTCATAATTCATAGTTCTGAAATACTTTATTTGAATATATATGAATGCATGACCTTTAGGCATTTTTTAGGCAATTTTTTTTACTATTGTAGAATTTACAGATACAAATTCTGCCTTCCCTCAAATGTTGTGTTTTTGTAATACTTGATATTTTATTACTGAAAATTTAATTAGAATGACAACTGTCTTTCCTACCTTTAAAGCTTGAATTCAAGCCATTCTTATTTTGCTTTTAAAAACAGAACCACATTAAGCAGCCTAAGATAGACAGTGGAAGATACTGAGTATCTAAACAGTTAAATTACTTATACTTGAATTTTTTTTAATTTTCTGACATTTTTGTTTGTTATTGTGCATTTTCAAAACATGTCATGACATTTATACTATAAGTATATTTGGGAGTTCAGTATTAAGGAGTATTTTATTTTGCTGTTAGGCCAACAGTGAGCCAGCATCTTCTATTTTTTTACGTAAGTTAATGCCCAGTACTATTGAGCAAAATCCAACACAGTAAACTAAAAAAAAATGGTGAAATTGATTTAAAAACAATCACCACTGAGATTTCTTATGTCTGTTTCTATAGTGACAGAGATTTGCCATATTTTCGTTACAGAGTTTGACTTGAAACACATTTTGGCATACAGCAAGTCACCTGCTGAGATTTTGTTTCCCCAGAAAAAGTCAGATCTATCGACAATAATTTGCCAGTTTGCAGGAAGCCTATGACATAAATTGAATAAGTCTCACACAGGGCAAGATAGCACAAACCGATAAACTTAAACCTGTAAAAGCTGTATAAGGATACATCAATCAGGAATAAAAAAGAAGGGCAAATATTGTGCAGATATTCTGTAAATATCTAGCTTCACTAATGGGTTGTCTTTAGTCCCTTAACAGTGATATCCTCATTGAGTTCAGGTTGTCAACATTGACAAATGGAATAACCCCCTGACCCGGTTGGAAATGTATTACTTAAAGGTTCTGGAACTGCAATACTGCCATGTTAAATGTGAGTGGACTTACACAACATGAGCCAAAGGGCCTGTGTTTTTGTTATTGTTCTGCCAGCCTATGTAATGTTGTAATGAAGTGTAGTAGCAATCTGTTAAGTGTTTTAAAGAGAAAATTAATAACTGAAGGTGTTTATTAATGCATATCTGAAAAAAAAAATACAAACCTGAAGAATAGATTACAAATGAATGCTGCATTTTTCCGAGCTGGCTAACAGTACTAATTCAATAAGACTGAAAGTTGAGTAAGAAAAGATAGGAAGATCAGGAAATGTTGGCAAGATCTTTTCCCTAGTGTATCTTTAACATTGTGACCCACAAATTTGTCAAGCGAAACAGTACAGCCATCTTTGCATATCGTTTGAGCTGAGGGCTTGCTTTCAAGAAGATAAGGAAGCTGTATAGCCCAGAAGAAATAATGATGCTAATTCATCTTGTCTGTCTCACAAGGTGTGCAGAAGTGCAGTGTCTGTTAACAGCTCTCTGCAAAGGCCTGAAAAATAAACCCTTTCAAAAACCAGATGAGTAAATAGATTCGTGCTCATCAAGGCAGATCATTGCATTTTTAACTTCTGCAGACATAAGCTTGCAAGTTCTTTATGGCCCAAAGATAGGCTGTGTCACAGTTCCAGGTGGTCCTCAGCAGCAGTCCATTCTGTTTTCTCCAAAACTCCTTTAAAATTGATAAAACCCACAATATCCATATAAAAGTAAATGGTTTGTATGCAAAGCCACTGGCATTTGTATTCCTCTGTGCATAAAAAAGTTTTTCTTTTCTTTCATACTGTATGTCAGTGTGAAGGGGTGCTTCTGTGCAAGTGAGGTAACCTAGCAACAGAAGATGCAACCTGTCTTTACACTCTAAACAACTGTGACAAGCATTTTTGGTTTCATATGGATTGATTTATTTTTAGTAAACAAGAGGGTGCACTGGTGAGTAAGACGATGAACATACTCAACTTCAACCGACCAGTAAAAAATGTCACGGTAAGGGAGTCAGAAAAAAAAGGTGAAGCTTATTTAAGTTTAGATTTTTCTATACTGGATTAAGTGAGTTCTGTGTGCATTACATGCAGTGAAACATTGTCTAAAAATGGTTGTAGAAAGTCTTCCAATTTCACTGGTATCAAAAATTTTATATTGACAAATAAACCTAGTTTCTTTAAGTTGAGCTTTCTTGAGGTATGAGGTGTTGAATCCTTTCATTCCTTTTCTGTTTTCTACATTTCAATGTATAAAAACCCTCTGCTCAAAACTCATTTTAATGCATTGAGCTGAGTTCAGTACTAAATGAAAGCACAACACAAATTGAAAAGTGTTTAAAAACATCTATCTTAGATGAACTGAAAATAACAAGTCCCTGTTAAAATCTTGACCTCAAGCTATTTTGCGCAGGAGTATTTGAGAAGAGGTTCTTTGTCAAGATACTACAAAGAAATCAGGAATTATATCACTCAAAACACCATCAGCCAATGAATCAGTAAAATGCGATTTAATGTGAAACATTAGTTTACTGAGGTGGTGTTTGATTCTAGTTTTTGTATTGCAGGTGAACAAATCTACTATCAAAGTAGCACACTTCTGTTTATGTGAGATTTAGCAACAAAACTCTCAAACTTTCATCCTGGAAATACTTACCATTGAATCATCTGGTTGATTGTTGAGACCAGTTAGTAAACAATATTATTACCTCAAATTACCCATGTTAATGAGATAAGATGAATTGGTCAAATAGGAATGTTCAGAGGAATGTACTGTATGAAAATATATTTCAAACAATTTTCATCACAATGGGTACATTGTATTGAAATTGTATTTTCCAAAAGCACTTTGTTCTTTTATTACCCCATATTGTTTGAAAACAGGTTAGTTTAGGTTGAAATACTAACATGCAAATATAGATGCATATTGTGTAAAAATGCACGTTTATGTCAGCAAGAAAATTCTAAAAGAATATTTGTTGATTTTAAAACCAAATTTTGGGTCCTTCTTGAACACCATTTTCTTTCATCGTAATTAAATCTAGTTTAAATTGTATTTACAACTTAATGTGTTTTTTTTCCATTTCAGGTCCTAGGGACTTTTTGCATTGAAATTACTGGAATGCAAATGAAGAAAGGAATGTAAATAAACTGCAATTGGATTGCTTAAATGCTTGGAATGTTTTTTTCAAAAATAAGTGTTAATATTGGTTCCCAGTGTACAGCTGCAGTACAGCTGGGCCTTAGGTTGGGAACCCCTGGTTAACTGACTTGTATTTTCCTTGGCAAAAGCGTGGTCTGTAACCCATTGTGTTCATGAACTTTGAGTCACGTGTATCCTTGATACACCTACAAGTATGAGCAGCACACAGTGGCTGCAGTACTTCTACTATCATGGCTGTCTCTCAATAACACAGATGATTGATTCATAAGAAGCCTAGAAAACAAAACACACTTTAAATCTACTGTAAAACCAAAAACTGTTTGATATCGTTCTTTTATAACACCCGTAAATTTCATGTGAACTGCAGAGTACAGCTTGTACTTCAAAGAATCTCTTGCCAACTTTATAATACAGCAAGACTTTGCTTTTATGATTGGTCTTTTCATGACATATAAATAGATGGTGGGAAGGCTTACATATGACCATATGACATGTTGACATTCAGGACCCTACTAACCTGTTTCTCCAAGAAATTCTGAGACAAAACTTGCTGTCATTAACTCCTTTAAAGTGTCCTATCTTTAACTGGGTGAATAGTATGAGAATTATATTACAAAAATGATCTAAAGGATTCTGTAGACATATTTCAAATCTTTATTGAAACAACGATAGTTCTATAGACACCTATAGGTTATTTTCATTAGGGTTTAGGAATCTTCCAAATGAAGAGCATCGAAAGTTGGAATAAAAATATTATACTGTATATTGACGCAGTCATTCTTCAGAGCTTTTTTTTTAATTTATGTTTTCTGTTTAGTACTACAGTACTTTGAACAGTGGTTATCTTAATGCAACAAGATTGATCCTAATTATAATTCTAATTATTTGTACAGTGTTTTATTTTTAATTCCTGTCCTTTTTATGCTGTGTGTTTATTAAAATAGGTGAAAACATTTGTAGCCAGGCATATGTCAAACTGACATTTGAATCAACTGCAATGAGTTATAAAACACTTTTAAATAAATATGTTTCACCTCATAAAAGAACAACAAAATAGACTTTGGGATGTAAAACTGAAACTCTCCTAATAAAAAAGTTTATTGCACACTTATTACTAGGACTTTACAGTTCCATGCATGTACTCTGTTATAAATTTGCTCTTAGGATTTTTCTAGTTAACACTAGTATTTCCAGTAAGAAGTGATCAACACCACAAGCTTTGCATATGTTTGCAAGCATGCCATTGTAAATTCAGCAAAAGAAACAAATTATTAGTAATAATACACTGGGAGGTGATTTCTCTGCTTCTCTGTCTTTTTTGATCTATGCTTTCAATCCGGCTCAATCCTAATATAATTGAACCTCAAACAAAATGAAGTGTTTATTTTTAAATTACCTCAAGGATGTATTTGCAAAGGTAGATCACCTGAGAAAACACAGGTTTGTTTATCCTCTTATAGCATTTCCTTATGAGTTGTGTTGCACATTAGGTTTATGTTCGGTGAAACGGTCTCTTATTAGTATCTGTTGTTAATTCAGTATTTCCCCTGCACTGGGAAAAGCTCAAGCTGTTTTTGGAGGCAATTAAGATGAAAGTTATATGTGCCAGAAAGGAACTAGGAAACTTTCCTAGAAAATCAGTTGAATCATATTGTGCTTCCTACTATTCCTTGACTTTGAATTACGTACTGCTGTGTACTTCCTTCAACTAAAGTCAGCTGCAGGTCAGGCAGGAAAAACAGTCTAACACACACCCAGAAAAGGCTCAAAATAACTAGTAGTCTATTTTTAAAAAGTATTATCTTCTAAATGTTTAATAAAATGACAACTATACTGTGCTTTATTTCTGAATCTATTCAGTGGAGTAAGCAAATTGAAAGCATGTTGGGTATTGCAATAATTATTTAGCCGATGTCTGACACAAAAAAGAACTGTAAACATTAATAGTACAATGTGATATAAACAGCAAAAATAAGTTAATACAATAATTTAATATAATATTTATAAGACATAGTAAAAACACTGTAATTGTACAGTAACAATTTTCAGCTGCAGTTGGCAACTAAAAGGTCTAGTAAAAAAGACAAGAAGCACTTTCTCCTGTATAATGATGAACAGTCATGTTCACATTAGTTCCAATTGTTTTGGTGACATGTAAAAAGTATTTTTGAGTAGTGGATACTCCTTTAAACTCACAACCAGATTGGATGCTTTTTTGGCTTTTCATATGCACTGAAATCTTGTGTGTTTTCAGCTCCTAGAAAATAGTTTAGTGTTGCAAATAGTTAAGTAAAATATTGGTTATTTTCATATTTTATAAATACTCCTGAGTTATTTCTTAGGTCACTTTAGTATCTGGTACCCAGGGGACCAAGACCTGTGCTGTACAGAAACTTAGTCTACTAAGATTGATTTAAGTTATTGATTTATATTAACTCATTTTACAGAGTAAACTGTATTGTTTCAAAGTAGCACATATTTCTTTTAATCGGACATTTTTGCCAAGTAAATTGATATGCACTCTGAGGGAGATGCAGGTTTCTAGATTGCTTTCCAAGACATGACCGTAATAGGCCACAGAAGAGCATACAGTTGTGCAAGTGATGAAGGAAAGAGGCAGTTGAATGCTTTCTGTCTTAAAGCAATATTTGGTCAAAGCAGGTGTGGAATGTAAGCTGGGCAAGGGTGACTGATATTTAAATCATTACAAGTCAAGTGTGATAAGATGCATGTTTTCTCATGATATTTCAGTCAAGCCACAGTGCACACTGCATTACAGCCTTATCCCTCTTTCACAATGCACCACATGAAGCAGAACTTGTGTGTTTCAAACAGAGGTCTGAACAAACGCTTTACCATGTTAAATTGTAACATACTCTATATTGTACTCTGTATTGTGTGCAATTTGAATATACGAACGTTTCTCTACTGTCAGCTTGCATTGTTTTCAGGTTCACACCGGTCTCAGATTGAGTAGCTATGGAGTTATGTTTTCTTTATGCAGGCTAAGATAAAAAGCATTCCGTGCAAACCAGTGTGAGTGAGCACTTGAGGGGACCAGCCAATGAGATGGCGGCCGCACACAGGACTGTATAGTGATAAGTGGAGGAGGAGGCCAAGCACAGGAAGGGTGAAGGCAAACACAGAGAGGCTCCCTCTGGCTCAGAGGGGCTGACTGCAACACAGCCCATCTGCAGGAGAGCGTTAAACCGGTGCCGCCTCTGTGTGCTTGTGTGATGTAGCCTTCACTAATCAGTCTGAAGGGACCTTTTTATTTGGTATTTCAGGAACTGTGCAGTCTTTTATATATAATATATAATGTCCTATACCAGGGCTTTCAGCTATAAGGGCACAATTTCTATCTTAGCGGCCAAGTTGTAAGTATAAGTGTTATAATTATTGTTATGCACAATAAGTGAAATCAGGACAAGCGTTAAGCCCCAGATTTGCAGGGTTTTAGATTCTTTCAATGATAATTACATGAGCCTTGCCCTCGTTTCAAGGTTAATATTCAAATATTAGCATTAAAGGTAAAAAATTAAACTGTTAAAACATTTTAGCCTTTAGTTCCACTGGAGGGAATGGCACATAGAAAAAAAAGAAAAAACTATACAAAATAATGAGATGAAATAGGTTTATCACTTGGGCATTTGCTAGCCAATGTAAATTTCACTTTAATCGACCTTATTGATGTCTGCTTAAAGCGCCCTTCCCTTTGTACAAATGGCCAAGCTTTGCTGTTGATCTTATACAGGTGCTGAGTGCTCCTTTTTGTGTCTCTGGCACAACCTTCCTCTGCTCGAACAGAGACTGCCTGCAGCAGTGCCTGCAGCTAAGATAGAATGCATTGGCATGCTTCACTTGATCAGCTGTCAGCTGTGTTTGCAAGAAAGATGACAGAGGAGAGAGGGAGGCAGGGAGCCTGCGAGGCAAGGGATAGCCAGATTGAGGGGACAGGTCACAGGAAGGTATACGATATGTTTCCTTAACCTCCTGCTCTGTGCGGTCTGTAGGCCGATGCCTGTTAGGAAAGCTTGGGTACATCATTTGCAACAGTACCAGATAGTTAACACAGGCCCAGCATACCTCTGTAGTTTAACAGTTGAAAAGGAGAAGGAGGTAGGCAATAGTGACAAGTTATTCAGTAGACTATCAAGCAGACAGAGGTGAGGTGGTGATGAGAGAACCACCGGTCTGGTGGTGTATTTCAGCCCATTGTGTAACAAACAGCACCACCCACTGGCACAGGACAGGTATTTCAACCTCAATATCAAATCCGAAGACAAAATTGATTTAGTCTAGAGACATCCCTTTTGTTGTTAGCTTGTTTCAAAGGGTTACTACTGCTGCATATTTGTACAATTGCAGTAATTTTTCTTCAAATGATAGCTTATAAAAAATTATTCACGTGATAATCATGGGTGTTTCTTTGCTGTATTAAATTTGAATAAAATAAGAATTTTTGCTTCAAAAAACTGAATGCAAATGATTTTGCTTATTTTTTATTTATTTTGCTTAAGTCAGATTGAAGGTAATAATAGGGTTATTCAGTCATACAGGTTTATCTACACTGCTCATGGTTAATAGTGAAACTGAGAATAGCTCTAGGTACCTCAACCCAGTCCCTTGACGTCATCCCTACTTTGATCTCTGTCGAATTCTAGGTTGTTATTTGCTCATTTGGTGTATTAACCTTGTGTTACTGTGTCTTCATGAAACACACATAGAGAATACAGTGCTAGAGATGCTATGTGTTCTTACAATTTTACAAATCCAAAAAGATTTGTGTATTAGAATTAGGACAAAGACTACAAAAACTGAGGTTTTCTAAACCTCTAAAAGGATATTTTACCTTTTACTTGCAGTTAAATTAAATTACAGCAGTGCTCTTCCCAAAATATTAATCTATTTTGTAGCTTTTGGTCTACATTATTTAAAAAATCCATTTCAAGAGAATAATATACTGAACATTAAAATTAATTTATCACTCTGTGCTTGTGTGTTTTTAAAAAGAAATTAAAAAGATTTTAAGTGTTGAATAAATGGCTATACTGTTATGCAATACTACTATTGCATTCCATGAACATTGTGTCCATCAAATGATCAACTACAGTTCAAGAATCATTGTATGTCGTGTTATTGGTGTTAAGCAGAGAGTAAAGCATTCAATGGTGATTGTATTTTATAACATTTTTGTTACAGAGCATTTCTTTATATGAGGGATGTGTTGAAAAATGTTGTTGAAAAATATGACAATCTCCAAAACATTTCTATATACAAAAGCAGACCTTCAGCTGAAGTATTTCTTATATACTTTGTCACTTCTAAAATAAAAGGAAAGACAGAAATCGTTGGTTAATCTGAAAAAAAAACAATTGTATAGTGGTATATTGAATCAATAGTGCTGAAGATGGTTTCTGCAAAATACTTGAAAGAACTTGAAAATTAACAGATTTTATTAAATGCATAACCTAAAAACAACACAATCCAAATCTATATGAAAATTATTAAATTATATTATTGTTCCTACTTCAATAGCAGCAATGTGTGTTTATTAAAAGTTTCATAATCAAGGAATGTGTTAATGAATTTTAATATAGGTAGATTTCATGCAGGTGATTATTTCCAGAAATAGTTCCTGTCAAAGCTAGTAAAAGTGCCCTTCAGCAGATGCAAGAGTCTGTAGCTCTGTCTTCCTGTCCATGATTTGGAAGAATAGCTCCACTTTTAGTACATTTTTGTACCATGACACGACTTCTTCCTAGCTGTGGATTGTAGTACACCTCTGCATTACATCTCTTACATTATATCTGTTCAACTCCTTTCTTTGCAGTGGTATTCATCAGGTTGAGAATTTGTAGACAAACAAATCATATGAAAAGCCTGTGATAGTATTGCTTTTACTGGTTTTGATTATAGCTTTTAGCCTAAAAGTTCTCTGTTTGCTTCATTACTGTAACTACTTATAGATGCTACTTTTTCTTTATGCTTAGTTCTACCTGGCCAGCTGTACCCAGTTTTGGCCTTTTCCAGTGAAAGGAATACTAGACTGAAAAATGGTTGGGAAAAAAGCAAAATGCTGGAGAATTCTGTACTCTGAATGGCTGTGGCACTATTCAAAGGTCATTGGCCCTGTCTGTGTTTTTTAAAAGAAACAATAGCCTGCCACCATTTGCCCTTTTATTCAACGTTACTTTTTTTTTCCCTTTCAAAGTTAAACGTTGGTATCTGAACAGATCCTTAAGCCCGTCTGACAGTAAGCTGAAATGGTGTCATGCAGAATGACTAAACAAAACATTTCTCCGACAATGAGCTGTTTATTTGGATGCAGAATTTTCCACGCCACTGGCTGTGTCATTAGGTGAACTCTGAAGATGATACAGTCACTTGTTCTGGCTTACAGAATTATCCTGAGTGCCAGAGGTATTTGTGAGAAATTGTAACAATGAAATTGTCTCCTCGCCATACACATGCATGTGTAAGTGCAAAGCCTGCTGCTCATGCTTACAAAACATTAGAAAGTCTTTCTCTTCAGAAAGTTGTCACACTTGTCAGGCACATGTGCTGTATTGGAATTTGTTTACACTACCAGAGTGCAAGGACAGGTGAATAATGTTTCCTGTTCACAGTACTACACTTTGTGAGCTGTCTGAACAACATGTTATGGAGCAAATGAAACTTGTAAATTGTTAACTCAAAAATTCTATAATTTGAATAAACCTTTGAATGTGGAGTCTGTGATTCATAGAAAACTTACCTGGGGGGATCTGTCAGGAATGAAGAATGATGAAGAAATCACTAGAAATGGCATGTAGTAGAAGGATAAACTCCTACTGCAGAAGTAGATGCTAATTAATAGCTGTGAAATATGTCAGAATATTTTTCTCATGTGTTGTCACATGTTTGAATGTTTTCTAACAATGTTGTTGAAAAATTGAAGTGCTTTCCAAATATTTATCATCTATCTCACTGTTTCTTGAACACCCAGTGTGGAGTGCCTGGATGTGTGTTTTTAATACGGAAATTCGCAGGATATTTGCTCTTGTGAGTGGGCTTTTTCTCACCCAACAGCTTTGCAGAATTATTCCAGTAGCTGTCAAAATGGAAGGTAAAACATACAATACAGTTTATGCAATCTTTGTGTTTCAGCAGACAAAAAAGGAAAGAAAGTAAAAACAGAAGCCATGTACTACATTGTAGTAAGAACAGGCTGTGCCCTTGGAATATTACTGTCTCCAAATCCAGTACAGTATATTGCCTACTTTCTAAACAGTGATAGTGAAGAAAATAATCTGTGCTTTTTACAACATTTTGTAACAGAAATCAAATGCAAAATCATTTTTCTTGAATATTAGACTCTAGGCTTGGTCATAATATTAGACTCTAGTCTTGGGGTTTAATAAGTATGTTTTATTTTAGTTGTTGTGTTTCGCACATTAGATAGTACAAGCTTAATCGATTTTCCCATTAAGAACAGGGACCCACCACAGTGTAGCAGAACGTTTCTGTGTTTCATTCTGTTCACCCACAGAGCAGCGTGTGTCTTTGGATATCCTTTTTCACAGTACGTAAACAATGCTCTAACTCTTGCTTTCCTGTTCCGCTCCCCCTTGCAGGCAGAGGGTGAAGACAGCCTTAAAAAGATGCAGCTGATGGAACTTGCGATTCTCAATGGCACCTACAGAGACGCCAACATCAAATCACGTAAGGATGCCTAAATTCACCTTTATTACAGAAGTCGAGAGTAAATGCCTATATACCATCTCATTTCTAGTTCATAAGGGAAAGCAGTTTTACCCTAATAGATTTATGTATATCATTTGGTTCCAATTTTGATTTCTCATGGCTGAATATTGAAACTGAACTCCTAAGTGTCTGAAGAAGATTGTATATACAGTATGTATTAAAGTCACTATCGTTTATCTGTAATGAAGCTAATTCTTATCAAACTCAAGGGCACATAGCTCATAATCAGATATTTTGAAAAAATAGGAACTAGCCTCTCTGTTTCATTAAGCAATTCATATTTGTGGTAAGAAATAGCATCGTATTCTTGGAAAGCCTAGTACAGTGCCCATAACAATTAAAGTCACACTTATTACCTATTAATTTACCTCTGCCTAAATAATGTAGACATATCCAGTGACCCAGATGAATAAAAAAATCCAGCATATACATTCGATCACTTTTTAATTTGCTACAAAGTAAATAAAATTGCGCTACCCAGTCTAGAACAGATAATGGAGCTCTGTGCACAGCACATCTGTGTAAGACAACGGTGATGACTCACGCTGTATCTTTATTGCTAATGGCACCCAGCATTGTGGGCTGAGTAGATTCTCTGGGTCTTGCCTTGTTACTCATGATTGCACTAATATGGACATTTGCTGTGTGTGTCACTTAGGGGAGGGAGTACGTCTAGGCTTTTAAATTAAGGACCTCTGTTGGGTTGTGTGCATTATCTTTAAATATGTTAAATGAAAATTGCATATTCAGAGTCAGAAATTATATTTAGTAAATGTAACCTCACTGGAAGACAGAATGCTTCCTACATAAGTACATGCAGTGTTGACTTCCTTTCTGGTCAAAAAGGCTAAAAAGAAATGTGGAAATCTAGATTCATGGGCTAGCCAGCGAAGTAACGTGCCACTTTTTAAAAAGAAGCATTCCCCTTGTTAAGAGGATTATAGAGACATCTTTCCACTTAAAGTATTTTTAGATGGATGAAATGTGACGTTTATGAAGCCCCCACCCCCACCCCAGAAGAGCAAATTTTTCTAGATCAATTTAATTGACTTGAGTAATGAAAAAAGCAATAAATAGTGCATGCATACTGTATATTTTGCATATGTTTGTCAAGTTCTGAAAGGAGAATTCTTTATGAACCCGATGGGGTAAGGAGCTTGCAGCTTCTTGCCTCTGTATGATTTGCTTTGACGCTCTGTCAAATCAGGGCACGGTACTAATGATTTTTTTTCTCCCCCCCCCCTCCCCTCTCCTCTTGCTTTTCTTTTTCTTCTGCTGCTGCTGCTTCTGTTCTTCTTTTTTTCCTCCTCCTCCTTCAAACTGCCCCTCCTGCTGCTGCCACCCCACCCCCTGGACCCAATCTCCCACCCCCACTCCCCTCCGCCCCCTCTCGGTTTCCTTGCTTACTGTAGCTGCCCTTGCCTTTTCTCTTGCAGCAACAGCCCAGGCACCCCGGATCATCACCGGGCCCACGCCCGTCCTCCCGCCCGCCGCCCTGCGAACGCCCACGCCCGCAGGCCCTACCATAATGCCTTTGATCAGACAGATCCAAACCGCCGCTGTCATGCCAAACGGAACCCCTCACCCTACAGCTACCATTGTCCCACCTGGGCCTGAGTCCGGACTCATCTACACACCCTATGAGTATCCTTACACACTGGCACCCGCGACATCCATCCTGGAGTACCCCATCGAGCCCAGCGGTGTATTAGGTAAGCACCCTTCCCTCTGCCTTAATGCCCCAGATATATTGTGCCCTTTTGCAAAGCATTTCTATCCTGCTAGCCCCCAGCAATGGGACCTTCCTGAGAAGTGAGATAAGCCTGAAGTGTTTCTCAGCTAATTATTTTTACAGTACAGTAATACAATAAACTGACTTAAACATTGCAGAGGTACAGGTTCTGTCAAAAGCTTTTTAAAAGCTGTGGAGAAGTCCTGTGAAGATAACTGAAAAATATGAATGATTTGTTTTGCACAATACGTGTTAATTTTCCATAGTACATGTATAAAAAAGCCTGGATGCAACCAGTGTTATTTTTAGATGTTTAAGAAGCTTTTCCAGTCTAATAGCATCAGCGCTATATGGGTTTCACTCAATTTTATAAGTTACAAATGAAAAAAGTAAGAATACAGTATGTAAAAAATGACTGGTGCAAAATTGCGGATAAGATTTAAAAAGTTTAAGGTCTATTTGCACCCTTTTTATGTGATGTATGTGACATTTCCAAACGAATTATTTGTTAAATGTTGAATATTGATCCCTGTCCAAGCTATGGACTCTTCTGAATAACAAAATGTTGGTTGATTAGTAGTGAGCACATGATTGTGCAAGCCTTCAATTATTTGCATAATAAGCATTTGTTCTTTTGTGAAACCTGTCAGCAATTTGGTAGGCATAAATTGCAGTTCTTTTGTGTAATCACAGCTGCATGATAATCAAAACAAAAATCAATTTGGAAGGCCCAGCTTTTATTATTATACAGAGTTTTTAACAGAACCAGTAAATATAATCAGATCAGACTTTAATTCATGAAGAAATTACAGTATTTCAGTCTTTGCAAATGCAGTTTGTTAGGATGTTAACAGATATGTTTGTAAAGATAAAATTCTGATTGATTGATAATTAACACATGAGAATGCTCAAAGTAGGTGAATTTCATATTTTTTGTAAACTATTATCAAGATTGAACTTTAAATATTTTTTTTCCTTAGCATTTAGAGATGTATTGATGATTGAGATTGATGAATTTGGTTTGTAGCATATACTGTATATTACAGCTGGTTTTAGTGGGAAGGGTGTAATAGGAGTGCTACAGTGTTCAGGAGCCATCTCAATGTTCTCTTAATGCTCTATTCTTTCTTGTGTAACCTATACAGCATCCTCAAAGGCTGAAGAACTGCCACTGTACTTTGGGTTCCATACTTGTCACATTCCAGTCACATTCCATCGAGGAGAACCCTCCTCCAGGGTCCCCTTTTAAAGAGCACAGGCTGCACACACTGTTTAAACTGCCCAGACTCCCCTTGGGGGGCCTTTTTGAGGAGCTTCCAGCCTCACCCATAGACCATGATGCTCTTGCATCATTTCACTTCGGTGAATGTTTACAAAAAAGAAACTGGCCCTTTTTCCTGTAGTGTCTGCAGCCTGAAGTGATTTTTTGTTTAATTTGTGTGCATGCCTGGTTAAAAAAAACAGCACAGAGAACCATTGCTTCAGATACTCGAGGATTCAACTGTGGATGAGGTTAACTTGTGATGGGGATCTTTTTTTGCATTGGGTTAAACATGAAGACAATGCAGTATGTGTATAACTACACAGAGGATGGACTTCTCCAGAGACTAATTCACATTCCCTTCCTTTATTCTTTAGGTATGGCTTTCCCCACGAAAGGCTAAGCATTCAAGAATGGTCTTACCCAACCCTCATCTGATCTGAGTTTTAACAAATGCTTAGTTTCACAGCTGTCTTGATAAATATGAGCTCAGCCTAGCAGTCAGTCAGACACTTGCCTTAGATACCCGAAGATATTTTTACTACTGAAGTTTACACTGGCAATATATTTTGCAGAAAAAAGTAATGATGCAATTTTATCCTATATACATATGTTAACAGGTGTTTCACTGACTGCTATGTTTTGGTAAAACAATAAACTGTTTTGCTTTACTAATCACCTAATTCACTGCCAACTGTGCTTATTGGCTTATAGCCTCAATCTAAAATTTTAGCCTAAAGAAACTACTGCAAAACGTTCTTACAAAACTGGATTGTGTCTCAGACCATTTCAGAGAATAATCAGTATTATTATTTAAGAGAAAAACTGGAAACATGGTTCTATTCTTGCTGCACTCCATTGATTATGTGACTAGTAAAGCCCACTTTGTGCTTGTCTGATCAATGTCATTAATACTGTTCTTTGGGAAATTATAACTTTGGATCCATCAGGTTAAGGCAACGTAATGGAAGTGACTGCTACTATGTTAGAAACAATATAGATATACTTTTAAAAACAAACTATTGTGCCTTAACTTGTATTTTTATCGCGTAATTTGTAGATACCATGAGTCATTTTTGATAAACCTGCTGTTGTTGATAAACTGCTAATGGAATATTTCTAGGCTGAATAATCTAACCTTGTTTTGGTAATGTTGCAATTTAACCAGGTGCGGTGGCTACTAAAGTTCGAAGGCACGATATGCGGGTCCATCCTTACCAAAGGGTTGTGACCGCAGACCGAGGTTAGTTTAGCTCCAGTGTTCGTGTTTATGAGAAATGCTATGGTTGGTTATGATCCACTTTGCAACACATGGACATATTCACAGGCTTTTAACTCAAACAATACAGTATACACATTTTTTTTTATTCTATGAAGGGTTATTTTATTATAAAACCAGTATTCCCTCAACAGATTTAGATCTTACCACTCTTTTGGAAAGTGACATGAACATCGATCATGAATTAAACTGTCCACACACACTGAAAAACTGTAATGTGCTGGCAATGGGTTAAAGCTGATGGATAGTGTCCACCATGCACGATGTAACAGGTCATTTTTTCTATACAAATGAAAAACTATATTTATATTCGATTTTCATCTCTTCTGCATTTGCTTCTCCATTATTTTGATGACTATGTGATGCGTGTGCTGTTAATGATAAATAATGGATTCCTCTAACCAACATTTCAGTTTCCCCACTGCTTAGAAAAGAAAGATACAGAATTATGGTGTATTATGTTATTTTAACAGGTGTTGACTTCCTTTATTTTGAAGCTTTTATATGGGTTAAAGTGTAAGCATTAAAAGTATTTAAAAGAATTTATTCTTATGCTAAACATTTCGGAAAAATCTGACATGTTACAATTACGTTTTGGCTGTCTTTGTTCTGTGAAAGTCAGTTTCCTTCAGACTTAGAGTTTCAAATGTCACTTCTAAGGTTATGTGAGCAAATCACATAAAAGTTTGTTAGCGTTAAAATACAAAGACACAGAAAAGAGTTTAAAAATCAAGATTGATGTCCCTAATTACACTTCTGCCTTTTCAGCTTGAGAGAAAAAACTTTTGAATACATTCCCTAATAAAAGTCATTCATTATATCTTTCTGAATTTTGGCATTTAACATTAAGAAAGTTATTATATGTAAATTCCTTGAATTATTTTTTGTAAAAAAGTATGGTATTTATAGAGTTGAAAGTTGAATGTAGAGCAATAAGAAGCAGTTGGGGTGGTGTTGCTGAAATGGAATAAGCTATTTCGAGTGCCTTATTAGTGGATACTAGAGTGGACTCCATCAGCTTGTTTTAGTAGAACACATCATTCACAAAAGAATGAATACAGCAGGACTTTACCAATGCCTTACCCAGCTGGGGAAACTGAAACCAAATGATGATGTATACCAGCACAAATACCACCTAGACCTTTAATTTGGTTGGTTGCTGTTGCAAATGAACGTAAAGTTTTTCTTCTTGTGATCTTTTTCAGTGAGAGTTCTTTGTGTGAAATACATTATTTTTTAAAATGTGTTCTATGATGAACAGGCAGAAAAAAATGAAGATTTGGTTTTCTGTTCAAATTAAATGAGACTATCAAAATGTTATGTGTTTCAAGCCTGAGGACTGTCGTTTTGAAGAGTCCAATCTGGTTAATCTAAAGGTGATCAAATTCAGTGTTTGACCACGTGACAAAGCAAATGAATTAATATATTACCCCATAATTATTGGTCTGACATCTGTATTCTAAAATGTGCAGAGGGCAAACATGCTATTATGTCAGCAAATCCTTGCAGTGTCTAAAAAGACAAAAATAAAGTGAAACATAATTATGTCATCAATACTTCATCCTAATTACTGCAAGAATATATTTTAAAGATGCAAAACAGTTTTGTAAATATAATGGACTGTATGGTTTACAGTACATAGAAAACATCAGTTATTTGCCTACAAAGGTAGGTAAAAAAGTTTTTGTTTCTTTTTGTATGTGTGTGGTCTCACATGCATGTAAAGATATGGTATGATTAAAATTTATTCAGTTTTTACAGTTAGAAATATTTTGATCTGGCTATATCATTTTGAAGAAAGTTGCAGAGATTATCCAGGTTAGACTGCTGGTTAAAATATGATACTTAAAAATGTTGCATTAAATATCAATTCAAAAGCATTTGTACAAAAGAGGTTTGTGGACCCAATATCCTCTTTGGTAACAATTCTGATTATTACCTTTTTAATGTGACAAATATTTGAATCAGGATTTAGTATGAACACACGGTGATGGGGAACTAAATCTTCATTTTTTATTCTCCTGCCAAACTAATTTAAGTTGCCACCCACATATGCCCTTAGACCCAGCAGTGAAATGTTCGTAAAAAGAAATGGCTTGGTATTTGGGTTTATTGACAGGTCTTTTATGAATTGGCACTTTTTTTAAAGCTGCACATACAGGAAGTCCTATTAAACAGAGAGCCTGTGATGTGAAGTCATTACACACTTCAAGGTATAACCTCTTCTGTGAAATGCTAATGGTGTTTGTGTTAAGTGTTTTTCATGTTTTCATCAGTGTGCTTTCTGTTTTTGAATTTGTAAATTGCAAAACTTGGACCAATATATACTCTTTCCTCTTTGAAAGCAATATTACATTTTAACAAAGGATTTTAGTGCACTTTACATTTTGATGAATAATCCTTCATAATGTCAGTCTTCCAATTAACATAAATATGTACCTTTACTCTGTACATTTGCTATTAGGATGTTGTTTTTTTCAGATCTACAGCAGTAAACCTAAGTATACCAGTTTGCAAGACAAATTTACAATATAGATGCTTCTATCCTGAATAGCTAGAAAGCATTGCTGGGTCTAAGGGAATTGAAAAACTGGCACTAGAACTTATTTTGAAGTACTACCACAATTAGACTTAGGGATTGCTCTTGTTTTTTCTGATTCGTGTTGGAGTATCATACATGTGCCAAAACTCAGCTAAACATATTCCCATTCAAGAAGGTTTAATTATTGCTAAACGTCTCTGAATGGTGAATTTTTACCAAGTGAATTAGTTTTGCATTACTAAGAAAAAAGACCTTAATAAGTAACGAATGAAAACTAAGTTTGGTACCTGTAACAGGCAGATAAACTGACAAGATTAATTAAAACAAACTACATGAATTTGCACAATTGTCAAACCTGTGTGTTGAAAAATAATAGCCTGTGACTGGCCAGAGGATACAGGTGTTTGAGTTCTGTGGAAGCAGGGAGATGTCTCTTTCTGGTTTTATATTGACTAGGCTGTAAAAATGCCTCTGTGTTCTCAAACAAGAAGATATAGCAAGTATTGTATTATTTTGTAATGGATTAAAAAAAGAAGCTACAGTATACAGCAAATGTTACTTTACAATGTAAAGCTACTGAATAAAGCATGCAACAGCTGCATGATTCTCAATGCCTAAGTGATACTTTTGCTGTGTGGGCGCCTTATTTTTAATATTATAATATTACTTAGAAAGTTAATAGAAATCTTTATCTTTCAAGCTGTGAAAAATATTCAGCACTTAATAGGTTGCTGATGAGGTCATTCATCATAATCTTTGATATGTTAAATTATTACAGAGGTAAGAGCTTTGAAGCAAGATGATTTTTTCTGCATTTTTACAGGCTATGCAAGCCAGTAAAGATACACTGTCTGTAACCATCTACACCTTGTTTCACTTTATTTAAAACAAAATGGCACAAAACTGATTTTGCACTGAATAAATAGATCCCTTAATCTCCTCTGCCTCAGTCACACAGGCTACATGTTAAAGAAAACTGCAAGAAACCTCAGAAAAAAGTGAAAATGATTAAGCTGTTGAAATGAGTCTTACAATTACTACTGTTAAGTGGACCAAGTTGATAAAGGGGACAATTTGTGGATAAGATTAGACCAGATCATGAATGGACTGAAAAAAACAAACCTTTCCACTTGAGAACTTTTATGTTTTACTGTAAGCATCTTTTTTGTTGTTGTTGCAAAGAAAATAGTATTTACAGGGGGCTTCTTAAAAAAGATATAAAAATATAAAGCAAGAATGTATATGAAATGTCAGATTTTATTGTATTTGCAGAGAAATAGCATTGATACTCAAGAGGGCTATTTGTAGGAAAGAAAAAATATGCATCATAGCAACATTTAGAAAATTTCCTATATTTTTGGATGTACTTTAGGGCTTTATAAACGTAGACTATAAAATGGCAGGACTTTACAGTGTTTATAAGCAAATGCATTTTATATAAGAGTGTCCTGTAAATGTATCATAGAGTTTTAAAGCTGGGGGTTTGTCCTAAAGCAGCAGCCTTAGCAATCCCCCAGCTTCAGTATTGATGCCTACACTGCTAGATCTCCAGTTTAGTATTGCTTTGTATTATGAGGCCAAGATTTTCATGTTGTTGTAAATAGAAAAAAAATACCTGAAAGGCAATAAAAGTTTATTGAGCAAAAAAAAACACTTGTACGCTCCATAAATTATTAAAGTTCAAAATTGTCTTCTTGAAGTTCCTATTTCTTCCAAATTCATTTCTCTTAACAACAAATTATTAATATTCACATTCATCATTAATAGTCGCTTTTATGCTTGCACTTGGAAAGAGTACTAATGCTTAATAGCAGTCAGAACTGATAACTGTACTGACTGTTGTCAAATGATTCTCATTGATTAGAACTTCCTTCTGTCCAGATTTCTTCCATCGACTGCTACTAACCATTAGTCATATTAGTTATTTTATTTCATTGTTTGTTTTTTATTTCCTCCTTTTTTAACATTTTATTTGTGGAAGTGGGCTCTTCTTCATGTTTGAAATCATGATACAACACTGTCATGATTTTACTGCATTCTGTAGATGGTGTCAATTAGTCTGTCAGTAAAACGTGCTTGTTTTATTAGTTGTGATTAGTTTTCATGTTGTCATCAAGCCGTCACTAGCTGAAACTAATCTCTTCTCTATCTTTTTCTTTTTTCCTTTTTTGTTTCTCTTTTTTTGTTTTATTTTGTTTTGTTTTCTAACCACCCAGCCGCCACCGGCAACTAACCTATGACCTTCTGACCTCTGAACTCTTCACCCAATGATGACCTGACCATTGCCTGGCTGCTGATCGGTTTTCTGGTAAACGCCTTTGCTTGTCTGTCCCTTGTGCAGCGAGCTGAGGCTCTGGCCCATCAGCTTATCACCTAACAAAAAACCAACTACAGCAAACAGACATAAACACAACAAAAAAAAGGTTCAACATCTCCGCTTTCTGCTCTGGTTGGGTGATAGTGGTTCTAGACCTGCACTGAATAGTAGTAAAGCAATAAGGTCCAATTCATCCCTCAGCACAGCTCAACAGTCCACAGCCAAATCCTGCTCCCATTTCTCCACCCCCAACTCCCTGAATAATTAAAAAACGATGATAGAAGGCCAGGAGCCAGCTTTCTGTTTTCCTAACTCTCAGAGGCAGTTACTGTGAGATTTCGACAAAGTACTTCAGCTCATGGTGATATAATTCGCTCTGAATGTATCGTGTTGTAATGATGCATCATGCATGAACCTTTTAGTCAATAATTCCATTGGTGGAAAAGACTTTTGTTTTACTTTTTTCTTTTAAAATATTTCACATTTGAATAGGCATAACCGCCTTTGCAGGCAATACTAAAAAGTGTGTAAAAGAATACTGTGATTGTGCCTGCCTTTTTCTGGAATTAGTTGTGCACCACTACCGAATAATGCTGAAGCTATGAGTTAATGAGCAAAGAAAGAGTAAAGTCTTTCAGCAGATATTGCAGTTAGAGGTGGAGTTGAGCAGCTGGAGCTGATTTAAAGAGACTCAGTGACAGCAAAGGTACATGCATCATGTGTCCCATTATGTGGCAACTGATTTTTTTTTATAACAACACTTCCTTGTAAAGATACTTCTTTAAGGATGTAAAAGCCATGCTTGCCTATTTGCTGTACACATGTATTAAAATTGTAGATAAATGTATTATGTTGAGAAAAAAATGAACATAAGTAGATAATTTTACGATACAAGGGTGCTGGTGAAGAGAAATATATATTTTTAAAAAATGTAGCCTTTTATACTTTCAAGTATTATAAAGAACAAAAAATGAACAAAGAAACCCTTTATTTCATGAGAAAAATTGTTTTCCTTTCATGGTTGGAGAGTTATTAAAGACCAAAACAGCCTTTTTTTTTCTTTCCTTTTTTTGTTAAGCATCTAAAATGTCAAAAGAATGAAAAGTGCCTTATTTTATTCATGGTCATTGAGTCTGAATGTCTCATAAATCAGTTCCTATCGGAATACCAGGTTAACACACCACTTTGTCAGCCTCTGCATTTAAGGGGAGCTGTGAATGAATGAACATGAGCTTGCAGCAATGAAGCCAGATTTTGCCTTGCCGCTGAACTGAAGCTTGGGCAGAAATTCTTTCAGCTGTCCCTGTCGACTTTTAAAAATTTTGCTGTGCTGCCACATAAAATCTCAGCAGAAAATGTTATGTACTTACTGGCCAAACTATTAAGAACCAATAACTAATCAAACTGGACCTGTGTAAGAACACTTTGAACAGGACATGGCATGTACTGTATTCTATAAGGTTCTGAAATATGTGTAGGTCGGTACCATCCCATTCTCTCCTTCTGTTGAGGTTGAGATGAGTGGTAGTCCCATGTAGTATTGAACTGCAAGTTCCACCTACAGTATGTAACTAGTTTTCAGACTAGGTGCTTGGTCTGGCCAGGAGAGGTGATGGGCTTGGTCAGTCTTGGGCTTCACAAGCCAACCACACAAGAGATTGCTGCCAAGAAGTGGCTCATTTAACACAGGCTTCTTAGTAGTTTGGCCAGTGGGTGTGTTAACCTCAATGGGAATACTCTTCCCCATACAGAAAGAAGTGGCACTGCTGGAAACCTGCTAAGTTGGAGAAATTGATGAGGCAACAGCTAACAGAAGAACAGCACACTTAGTTTTAAACCCTTACAAACAGGTCTCTTAATGGGTTATTTAAAATTGCCATCAGAATTCAGTGTTGTTCGTTCTTTGTGAACCCTGTTAAAACTCTTGCATGATAACTAACAAATGTAATACAGATAATTTTAGCGTTTTACTTGTTCATCCTTTCTTTTCTGCCTACATGAAAATCTTTTTTAAACACTAAAGGATTTAAAATGAGAGTAGTAAAGTTAAGAGTATTGCATGTGTATACAAAGAGTCATTATCTTTAAAGGTGCCATTAATACGAGGAAGTAAAGCTTCCATACTTAAGCTGAAAATGGAATAACAATAACACTGTGGAAGAGTTCGTTTTCAGAGTCTACATTTCATAGGATTTCCTCAGGGCAGGCAAAATACTGTATCATTGGCATAGTAGTGCTGCTGTCCAAAAATAAAATTCTAAAGAACAAAAGTGCAGGAAAAAGAACTTTCCACTGTTGTTTTAGAATGTAACTTAATGTAACCTCTGACATGACATTATTTGAAGAATATTGAAAAGAAAGGGTGGTTTAATAAAATGACTGTGGCATATATCAGATGGCAACTGGTGGCTTATTCTGTGAGCTCATTCTTCTGTTTTTTCACAGCCTTATATTATTCCAGCTTAGCTGTCCACCCATTGAGTGGCTATAGACAGTTACTCTAGGACTGTATTATATTGCTATCCACTGTTGTGTTCCCCTTCCCAAGAAAGCAAAGTGATTTATTTACTATGCAAACTATTTATCCTTATACGTAACCAAGTTTGTCATCACGTTTGTCTTCCTTCTGGATGTATCATTTAGATTTTCTTTGACCTCATTTACCTTTATGCAGTGCCATTATTTAATAACAGTAATCTTATTTTTGTTTGTATGTTTCAATTAAAGGCGTAACAGAAAGCAAAACAAGAAGCATATGTGTACTCGAATCCAGATATACTCTTGCTGAATGGAAATGAAAGCAGTTTATGTTTGTTACATCGTCGCAGTTCTGGGGTAAAACCTAGAAATACAGTGCTGGTTGAAGGTCATTTGGAGGGGAGCATAGCCACTGAAATGAGAATGCTGTTTGATGTGGTAGTTTTAGATGGGTCCGTTAGAGTTTAGTGGCTGAGACTATCATATCCGATAAGCATGACTACTTTGCAGTCTCAGTATGCATTTGTTTTTTCAGTATTATTTTGAGTTTATTTCATTTTATTGAAATATTAAGCTTTTTTGACAGTATTCTGTATTTTTGTGTTAAGTGGGAGTGTTTCCTGTATGCTACCATACAGCTGACAGTTCATCTGTTCCTGTTATTGTAACTCTAGACCCATGTTATGTACCATAACCAACTTATTGCCTACAAGAAAGACATGTAAGATAATGTATTTACAGCCATTGTTACAAGTTTATAATGTATTTTTCTATCTTGTTTTATATGTATGTTATAAATAACATTCAGTAATTTTTTTCCTGATTTGAAGAAATCAAGGATATAAATGCAAACATGCAGTTTTTATAACTGATAAAAGCTTTGTTTTGCAGTACTTTATTACCAGGATTGATGTTTTTCTTGAGCCTTATTATCTTTTAACTTCTCTGGTCAGCAACTGGATGACTTCATTACTCACGTTTGATTTTTATTTAGTCAAGTTTTCACATCGCTTGCATTTTAAAGCCTTTTGGTTTTTAAGCTGTTCTTATTAACCCATAGTATTATTTTAATAAATGTTACAATACAAATCTACTAACAGTGGACTAAGACTGTTTCATTAACCAAGTACATGTGATAAGTGTGTTAGCTTAAAAAATATCCCAAAATGTGTTAAAAAATTAACCCTAAAGTGTTGAACCATGAATAACACTTACTCTTACAGAGTACTGGTAAAAAGCTACAGTGACCAAAGCAAAATTAATGTTGGTATTTCTTTCTCGTATTCTGCCTTCAAACTAAAATTCTGCATACTAATACCAAATTGTTTTATTAACTCTTAGCTCTCAGCAAGAGACGAAAAACAGGGCAAGCAAAGTGTGAATGGTCGAACTGTTAATGAATTTATGAAATAACCCTCCTGGAAAGAGAGTGCAGAATGTGAGACAACTATTGTCTCAAGACATCGGTATAAAATGTCTCCAGTCTATTTGTATCAAGTAAACAGAAGTACACTTAGATTCTAGGAGCACCTACCTCATTCTGGATTTGTATCCACACTGAAAAGCAGTACAGTATATGCATTTGTGCTAAACAAAGTATAGTGTATTTGTCTGTCATTTGCTGTTTATATGAAAATAAAATTATTAACTTAATCAGCAAACATCTTTGCTAATATAATTTATATACTGTACTACTGACCCTCCCCCATTCTCCACTTCCACAGCTGTAACACAATGAAAGAAACATAAACCAGAAAAAAGGGACAACATGCAAACGACAAGTAAATATTGTATGGATGCTTTAGTCAAGATTATATACTTGCATTACTGGTATGCAAGTAAGATGCTTTTCATTAGCTCTTGCTGCTGGTAGATGTGATGCACATACTGTATAAAAAGTATTTTTATGAGTACAGTTCTGAAGCACACATTTGGATTTCATCGTTGTGACTCTGGAGGATTTCACCACGTTTGAAACACATGACGTGACTATGCTAACCTTGGCGCACAGGAGTTTGCGTTTGGACCTGTAGTGGGGAGTTCCATGTCACCTCAAGGCCCTAACCTTTTGGAAATCCACAGTGTTAGAGCAGCAGCTGAAAAGGTAAAAAAGGTAAGTAATGCCAGGGGGCTGGCTGGCAGATCTCCTACTGCCGCTAAGGGGAGGAGGGGCCAGACCTCATCTGATGGAGCAGGGGGGTTTAATGCAGGCGCAGGGGTCCCCAGAAATGGAACATGATTGCAGGAGGATTATATCCCAACGTTAGGTTCTTTAGAGTGATTTTTACTGGTACTGTGCAAAGCCAGATTCTACCTATCAGTTAATGATCTTAGTTTTCTTAAACACAACTACACTTTGCTTCACAGGACAAACACTGAGCTGCCCCTCTTGTTCTGAAGCACACTGATGGTGTACTTAAATTACCTTCATTTCTGAACTTGGATCTTAATGTGAAAGTATATGTTGCAACACTTGCAGTATTTTACAGAGGTTCTAACAAAGAAGTCCTAGAGCTGTTTGCCAACATATAGTGTAGACATACAGTAACAACAGCTTCAGTTACACAAAAATTGCATAACATGATTGTTCTCTTCTGCCTCTGAGGTTCCATTGACTTGAATTTTCCTTCAGCTAATTGAAGAGGCGACCAAAGTTCTAAGGGAAGCTTGGTAGGGTGAGGAATGTAATTTTTTAGTATGCAAATGTCCTGAAACAGCAGGGCCACTGAGTGGCAATCATACTACCACCACTTGAAAATGTATTAAGTAAAAGGAAGCCTGGAAAAGGAAAGCAAAGTAAACGTAAAGGTAACCTATTTTCTGATCTGATGTCCCAGCTTTTTCCATTCTAAGGAAATTATCCTAAACTCATCCAAAAGTATCTTTATATCTATTTAATAAAAAAGGTATAAAGTGTAAAAAAATTAAGACCCTATAGAACTGGAACAAAATGCATACTGTAGTTATTTTGCATTTTCTTGTGGCAACCTTCATTAATGAACCCACATATAGGTACTGTATACTGTACTGTATATTTGAAAGTCTGAAAAAAGCAATTGCATCTATTTATTAATATTTATTTAGATCATCTTTATTTCTAGAGGGGCTGATATACTGTATAAGTCCAAGCACAATATTGTGTTTTGTTTTACAATATATGAATGCAATGTTATTTTCATGTATTTTTAGTATTATTGAAACACTACAGTAAGTGCTGTTTTGAAAAATGTCTCAAAGGCAGTCAAGACAGTAGATTCATGCTGATGCAAACAAGTACTGTAGCAATCAAACTGTAATAAACAAATATAGATTTCTAATCAATGAAAAAGGTGAAGACAAATACAGGAGTATCCCAATATTTAAAAGGGTCATGTTATCTGTATAAGACTCAACAGTGTCCACATTAAAACATTCCAATGTTAAAAACGGATATAAGTTCATTAGTGTGATCTTGACACCATTGGTACATAGACTTTATCAGACTCTGGACAGACAACTAAGAGATATTCGGGCAACTGTCTCCTGTTGATGGTTTTGGCAAGCTGGGTTCACAGATGTTCTAGTGGACTCGGATCAGGAAAAAAAGCTGGCCATAGCAGGACCTTCAGTCACATTGTTTACCTGAAATGGTGCCATTGTAATTATTGCACAGTGTCTTGCATTGTCCTGCTAGAAAATCTGCGCTTTTAGATTGGCCTGTAGTAACAGATCAGATTGGTGCAAGGCTTTTGTCAGTGTTTCACGGGCACCAATGTTGCCCTCAGTCTGAGCAAAGGCTTTCTTGTGATCCCTCACTGCCCGTTGGCTTGAACAACACAGCACACAGTATAACACCACAGTGTCTCCACGTAATTTGCCTACTATAAGAAACTACTGTCTGTGCCACCACTTGGGCCATTTCTCTGACCCACAGCATTTACAGTATATCTCTTAGCCATCAACATTCCCACTGCACGCCTTCCAAGCATGCTCATTGTTTTTATTTGTAGAAGCCGAGCTATGATCAATCTGCCTATATACAATTTTTTTCTGGGTTGGGGAATTCTTGAAAAGTCTGAAAACTTATGCAGATGATGACTTTTGTGATGGTCCTGAGCCAGTGTTGTGGATCCCTGTATTCCAAAATGCTCCTTTCTCCCACACACAGCTGATTTCTTATGTTATGTTATGTTATGTTATGTTATGTTATGTTATTTGCTGTAACACTCTGCAGACATTACATCCTTCTAACAGCTCTTCATAAACAAGCCACATTCATTCATGCTACAGGCAATCGTGGGATTTTATTTGCTTCGCTCAAGAATGACCACATCTTTTTGCTGTTTTTGTGTTCATTAACTTCTTTTCAGATTAATACAGGTGCTTAATCAGCTCATATTGACAATATCAGCTCAAATACCAAGCACTGAGCATCTAGTGCTGTTATGAAATCACATGATTTCATTTTATTCTAAGGAATGCTATTTTAACTAACCCATCTACAGTACTTACGATTAAAAGTTAGTATTAGGAATCTATCTAGTGAGCTTCTGATTTAAAACATGCACAATGCAAATTTGGATACAAAAAAGTATGAAACATAAACTCAGTTATGACAAAGTATATTCAAGTTTAAATAATAGAAAACAAATATTCTCTAGTTCTCTAAGCAATAAATTGATTTAAGACAAAATATGTCCACCCCGTACTTCAAACAGGAAGTGTAAACATAGCAAATCTTTTCAATTTTTTATATTTCAAATTTTTATGTTTAACTCATTTAACCCCATATGGTAGAAAATAAGTTTTATTCCATATCCCTTTTTCCATATTCTGCATAAAACTTTTTTTAATCCAAAGTGTTTAACTTAATTAATTCATAGTCTTTTGTAAAACAAGTAACTGTTCAAAGGCCTCCATTGTGAAATCATGGTGACTCTGCATTCTTAGATCTGTACTCTGTTGCAGTATGCAAGAAAATATGTGGAAAATGTCACTTATCAATAGCAGATTTCTAATCAAGAGTAATGTTTAATTTTACAGTTATGTATGTATTCAGTATTAAGTGAACTGCAAAGCTGTTTTCTACACTAACTGTTTCCTAGTGTCCTCCACCACTGGGTAATTGTGTTTTAAGACTCATATCTCCAGTTAAGGACAATTGATTTTCTTGCAGCTTGCAGTAAGGAGGTGCAAAGACAGTAGAGTGAACTGCTTAATGATGTTTTTGGCAATGAACCAGGAAGTCATGTATTTGTTTACTGGCAGCTTAGGGCTTGTCTTTTGAATCGTACACTTAAATGTTTCTTCCCTTAAGATACAATCTGTGGTCATTTTCAATGGCAAGGAGATTCATGAAGTTTGAACCAAGGCAACGAGTTAACTTGGGTTCAGTGAGTGCAGAGATAATGTGTATTTACACAATTCCCTTTTCTTTGCAAAATTTTCTAGGATATGCTTCAAAACACATTTGCTGTACTTATCTCCAAGCAGTGCTTTAAAAAACAAGTAAGATGCATGAGAAAAACCTGATTCCTAATCAAGAAACCCGGATGTAAGAAGTTTCTGGTGAGGTGTTTCCACAAGACCTTTAAGAACTCATTTTGCCTTTAATTTGTTCCACTGCAAATCTCAAAGACAGTCTCGCTTGTCTGTTCCAAAGTCATAGATTCTGTGACTAGATAAGAATTCAATCAGTTGCAGTCTGCCTGCAGATAACTTTTCGCTGAGGAAACATTGTGTTTCTGCTCTTTCAAAAAAATACTTATCAGTATTATTAGCCGAAAATATGATGCATGATTGCAAAGATTCTTTCTGCTGTATTATCTGAGTGAATCATTTTTTTTTTTTTGCTTTCCAGCAAAGCACTGAAGGGCACAATTGGTGCTGACCAATAGGAAAGATATATTACACTTTAAAGGCCAAAGACATTGGAGCAGAAAGATTTGAAACAGTAGGCAGTACATACAGTATGCAGAACAGTTTACAGGCAGGTGTATGGTTTCATTTGTTCATTTCACGCCAAATAACTTTCTACCATATATTTTTATAAAATTGATAGCTACCTTCAGATGACCTACTTTTACCATATCTTTTCCCCCAGGAAGCAATAATAAGACTTGAAACTGCTTGAAAAGCTTTAAACCTACTACTACCCATTCCCCCACAAGAAAATAGTTACTGTTCACTGTGGTGCCTCATAGTCTTCAATGACACAAATTCATAGGAGCAACTGTGCAATATATTCTTCACCCATTTTTAATTTCTTTTCAGATAAATAGAACAGCAACTTCATACAACTAGGTTCTTCTATTTCATCAAATGGTATTGTACAGGAAATTCCCCCAAAGACTTGTGCTGGCTAACGCATGGAATTTTAAAAGGCAGTTACCTCTGTTAGTCATGTTATCTGTATATTATATACTAAATGCATCTGGAATTTTTTAAAACAAATACCAAATATGATTATGAAGTTCTAGTACCTAAGTTTTATTAATCTACCCTACATTGCTCATATTAAATATACAAATTTAGATTTAGAACATTTAGATACTCCACAGACTTGTAAGGTCTGTCATTTTTATTTCCTGAATGTTTCTGTACTGTTACTATAAAACTCAATATGATGCATAAATTCACTAGGCACATTGTAAACTGTGGTCTGTAAAAGCGTGCTTTCAGAGAAAGTCTTGCAGGTACATAATTGGATCTCTAGAAGTCAGAGCATTCTAGCACTTTCAAAAGGTAGCACCACCTTTTTGTCAACTAATTTTCAGTATAATAACAGCCCTCAGCTTTGTATTATTTTTTTGTTTCCTATGGTTTCTAACATATAATCATATTTCAGTGCAATGTAATTTCTCTTAAGGAATACATGAAACTTTAATTGTAAATTTTGTATTTTTTCTTGAAGGGGCTGACTCCTCTGCAAGTTAACAACAGACTGGGATATAATACATTCAATACATATACTCTTTACCTGCTGTATATGTGCTCAGATTTTTAAAATGTGCTTTAATTAATATGCAATACGCTGTGGACCATCTGCAAGTAGCAGGGCAAGTAAATCAATCTTCCAGTATCTGCAAGATGTCTACGTATTGTATTCATTGATGATTACAAGAAGGTATTGGCTCAGTAAATCCATCAATTTTGAATGCCACAAAAAAAAAAACAGGTCATTGAAAAGACCTGCATCAACCTCCTCAACATTTATCAACAAAGAGACAAATTCATCCATGAGGCTAAACGAGACAGCTCAGGTGGTGGTCATACTCTTCACAGCTCCCCTTTGATCGGGGGTCAGTTTGGATTTTCTCATGCGTCGCCCTGATTGTGATGTCACACGCCCACAGGCCAGTGACACTCAACACCAGTGAGGTGAATCAGTTGACATGAAACGCCTTTCAAGGTCCAGACAGTTGCATCACAGTATATTATCACAGTATATTGAACGATGCCAGCAGCTAAATACCTGTTCCGTTCAGCAGCTAGAGCAACTCATCAAGGGTACTATCACCATCCAGTTTAAAAATAAATCTCATTGTAAGAACGTACTGTAGCATTGTTTCAAATAGCAAAAGTACATATACTGTACCACAATATTTTTTATTTGTGCTGTGTTGTTGTTAACTTGAGAAAGGTGTCATGTTGTCAAAGAAAAAGAGATTCTTGTAATAGTTGGAAAAAGTAGAGCTTTTATGAAGGTTTTTGATAAGGTCTGTATTGGCTGCATGTACTGCATGTTGCTTGGAAAAGCCTCTGGCCAGTATTTACATTTAAAAAATCATTTCCTTTTGCTGTCCAATCACATTAACATGGCAGGAACTTCACCCTGTACTGATAAACCTCATTTCTCCTGGGGAGTCTGACAGAGTTCAATATAGCATCATTAACCAGTCACTGAAAACTGTAGCTTGTATACTGTATCTTTTTTTTAATCTACACTCTTCTACAACTGGTAAACATTTTAACTGATCACAAAATCAATAGTTCCAGGATCGTCTTGAGTGGTCTTTAGCAGTTAAGAAAGTAATGTAACTGAAGTTCAGTTCTTCAAAACAGCTGAACAACCTTTGTCTGAAAATGTACTGAAATAACCATTTTAATCATTTAAGCCTTGTATACAGCATGCAATCTTCACACCTTTATATCCTTGTCCAGGGAACCACCAAAAACTCCCAAGGCATGCTCACCATCCCATGAAATTTAAAACTCAGCTTCACGTGTGGAAAACTGCTGTTGAAAAAATAATGTACGCTTAATACCATTCATGATTTCCGAGTAGAGAGTAGTGAGTTTTTGTTTCTTGGGATAGATAAAAAGTACATTTTAAAATCACAAATGCCAAATATTCACTCCAAAGTTTAGTTACTAAATGGACATTTGGTTACCAGATTAAATCTTCTTGACTAAAATGTAGGAGGCTCCTTTCACTTAAGCAGGATCCATTCTCGCATTTTCTAACCACATTATCCGAGCAATGGGCCCAAGGCAGGGTACACCCTGGACAGGATGCCAGTTTGTTGCAGGGCAGATAAACACAAACGCACACATTCTCAGACCAGGGCCGGTTTTCCCAGAAGCCACTTAGCCTACTGGTATGTCTTTGGACTGTGGGAGGAAACCAGAGCACCATGGAGGAAACCCACATGAACACGGGCAGAACATTTAAAAACTCCACATACAGTAGATACAGTAGCAGCCTGGGAAATGAACAAAGCCCTTGCTGACCACTGCACTAGCAAACACATATCAAACTAAAATTTAATTGAAATACTTTGAAGTGGCTGTGCAGATAGGAGAGGAATTCAGGCAGAACATATATTCAGCTACTAGAAAGGTTGCAAATACATCATTTACAGCCATGAATAACAGGAAACTCAAACTTTGTCATTTTCGATTATTCCAATACAGAGACCTGATTTTTTATAATGTCCAGTGAAGAGCTTATGGAAAAAAATGAGAGATTTAACTTCCATTAAATCCATTGTAAAAATGACCAAGTGGCATCATAGAACAACACTTCATTATCCAACCTTAACATATGCAAAGCTTTCAAATCTCTCATACCTTTCTGACTTATTAGATTTTGGTTGGTCAGGTATCATCCATTTTCTCATGATAGGTCTGGGTTGAATTTTCTTCTCATATCCCTTTAACTGTTATCTTGGCAGCACAGAGGCTGCTCTGACTGACACATAACTTATCCCTTCACAGTCATTTCTTGTCAGATGTACCTGGGCTGTAATGAAATTTCTCTCGGACGTTTCAGTATTTCATGTGCTAAAAATTTCCTTTTCTAAATGGCGTAGTATAAATGTTGGAACAGTTCCATACATACTGTAGTTTCATACAATATTGAAAAACACAACACACAGTAGCTTATTCCTAGTTATATTTTAAATGGTGTAATTTACCTTACCTGCGTTGGTATTACCCAGTTTGACTTGCTTAGACCTGCTTTTAGTATTTAATATTCGTAGAATTGGAGGATTACAACTCTTTCATTTTTTTGTTTTGACGTTTTTAATTCTGTTTCAGGAGAAAATAAACTATTCAAGTAGGGCTACACGGCTTGTAACTATTCCCATCCACTCCATTTAAGTACTTTGACATACAGTAACCAGCTCCTTAATTGCCATTGATCTGACTAATTATTCATTAAATAATGAAGAAACTGGATGGAGCAGAATTGTGTGATTGAGTGGATTAGAGATGTTTTAGGTTTACTAGCTCTGCATCACAAATTTAAAGCAAACGAAATCTTCATACATGTATCTGGTTACAGACATGGAATTTAAATGAACTCAGTTAATAAAAAACAACAGTGGTGATGCTATAACATTATTCCCCCCATAGCAATGAGGAAAAAAGCAATATTCTCTGTGAGCAGATCAGTGCAACCAGTTTACAAATATTTTTTTCACTTTCCAATACTGTTTCTGCCAGTATGGCTTTAGCCTATTGGAGGAAATCCACACAAACACAGGAAGAACATACAAACTCCATACAGACAACAACCCAGGGCCAGACCTGAACCCAGGGCCACAGTGCTGCACCACTATTGAGTTGGAAAACTATAGATGGTCTTAATAGTTTGATATTATTGTCTCTCCTTCTTCACATTTTTACTCTTGCTGATCTTTGGGATTTCTTGGATTATTCCTCATACAGTATATACAGTAGTGGTCTTATGTATAACTGTACTTTCAAACTAAATCTAAGATGAAATAAGGAGTCAAATTTGATAAAAATCTCAATTTCAGGACTACAAAAAAAGCCAAAGTCTAACTCCTATAGTTCATGCAAAAAACACTAACTGTAAAACTTGGTTGGTAACATTCATTATTCAACTGCGACATACAATCGCTAGATGTGAAACTGTGTGCATGGTACATAAAATGGTAAGCAAATAGTCCCTCACTTGCATGTACTGTACAGTATGTGAGCAACACATCTGCAATGTTAGCAAGGTTTGCAATGATTGCTTAACACTTATTTGCTGAGTGCAATAGTTGTCCTGGCTGTATGTCATAAATGTCATATTTATGGTTTTGTGAGTGTTTTATTTTGACACAGCATTGCTCAGCAAAACTTCTGCTTACTCAGGTGAAATGCATAAACTTTGTTTCATCTACATCATTCATTTGTCAAAATCCAGTCATGTTTTATGGAGTTTATATAAGATAAGTTCCTGAGGAAGGCTAGATCCTAATCTCACACACTTCTGCTAACCTACATATATAGATCTCGCACCCAGGTCTTCACTTTGTGCATGTCTCGCTCTCTCACTCCACCATTGACAGCGTTGCAGCTTCTCTCTAGCTCACTCCTCACGATAGTCTGAGCTGCCTCATTCTCACAGTTGGGCTACCATGCTCTTTATATTTCAGTCCTTCATTGTGAAATGCAACAGACATTAGCAATCAGAAAATATTGTAACGCAACGGGGGCTCAGGCGGGTGCCCTTGCCGCATCTGGTCGGCCCCATCCCGACTGGAGGCTCGAACCCGGGACTTCCACGTCTCTCTGCAGCAACCTAGCCCCGTGAGCTAAAGAGAGATCTCTCCACAGCCCAGTAGCTGTGGTCCTGCTATCACAGGGAAGGGCGGTGACGTCACCCGCTCTGGTACGCCGGCTCTTACACACAGTGCTTGTCGGTCGTAAGCGTTACAATATAATGGGATAATGAGTAATTTCTTAAGAAAAAAACAGGCATCCATGTTATTGATTAAATACAGGAGTTTCCCATTAAAACTGGACACACTTGACTTCGGTCTTGAGAGCAGGGTAGACTTGTGCATTACATTTTTAAGAGACTCCCTCCTTCTTGCAGATAGTAATAGGGAAAACATTAACAATCGATTTAAATTGAAAGACAAGCAAAAAGGTTAAAACCCTGACACATCTTGTCATTTATTTGAATTCTTCACTATACTGAAAGTACTGAAGCAAAGTAATGGAATGTGTTAGAATGAGGATCCACCTTTCATAGTGTTTAGAGATGATGCAGGATGTCACAAAAAGCCCTTAATCACTGGAAGGAGTTCTGGAATCCAATACATAAAGGCGCGGAGACCAGGATTTGGGCAGTACATGCATGCTAAACAAGTCGAGCTTGTGGTGTGCCTGGCATCATCAGGACACTTTTGATGTTTTCTTTGCCACATTGCTAAAGAGACATTCACAGCTCATCAAAGAACTTCATTACTATTCAGTGCCTGACAAAGTATCATCAAGTGTCATTACCCATCTTTGTCTAGCAGTGGGATTCTGCTGAATGGCTCTGTAGACGTTCACAAGCTCTGTCATTGAAAATCAATAGAATGTTACAGCTGCTTATCACACAGTAATATTGGCTGCCAAGCTAAGAGCTGCCTTTCACTCTGCACAGCTGTCAATTTGTTTATTTTGGAGCCATCTGAGTTCATGCCTTGTTCTCATATACTTTATCTTGCTCCGGGTTTGGAGATGTTGTCGACTTTAGTTATTTTTGTTGTTTGCAGAGTTGGAAGGAAACTCTCCATCCGTTTACAGTAAGTATAGGACAAGCACACAGAAATAGGTTGTGTCTGTTATTATATTAATTTACTTCACATTTATTCTTGAAATAAAAACGTAGAATACAATTTTGTGATGGGAAAACTATTTCATTTTATCCTTAACATGAACTTGTTTCATTGAGGGAAAGAAAGACTAGAAAGGGTAAATTCAAATTATCTAGGGCTGATGAAAGATTGCAAGAACTGTCTGTGATAATTCTCAAGGATTCTACAGTAGTTCACAAAGTATAGTGCAATGTCTCATAACAAAAAACTGAATAGAATTTGCTAAACTGTAGGTCCTATATAAACAAAGAACTGGAGCATACAGGCTCAATATGATTATTCATATTAGTTTCAGAATGTGTGGGAAACAGACACCCTTTTCCTGTTCAGAAAGAAAAGAAGCTGGTGTGAATTTTCTCTAAAACTGTTATACTTTATATAGGAACTTATAATCATTTTGCAGATGGTAACATTACCATTATGCAGATGGGTAATGTCTGCTTAAAAGAAAAAAAAAACAGTTATAAGGCCATGATAATCACAGAAAGCAATTCAATATATACTGTATATGTGTACTTTTCTATCTTAATTTGAAGTATTTCATTCTGCATTACCACATTAGAATTGCTTTAGAAGCTTTAATGTTTTTAGAAAAAAGACAGAAATTTCTTTGCCCTTACATCCAGCTGAGTTTAAGCATGATGGTAATTAACCAGAAAATAAATACATCTGGAGAAAAGTAATGTCAATGGAAATCAAAGAGCTAATCAAATTTTAATCCCAAATGTAAGTGATGTGATCCTCATCCTATGCTCATACACACACACAAAGTACCTTTGTAGCCCTACATTTACTGATTCTATTTTATTTTCTATGTCAAACTCCTGTAAATGTTCTAGTATATACAGAAGATAAAAAAAAACACAACCTATCAAAAAATATTTTACGGTTATCTTCAAAAGCACTAATGTGACTGAGTTCCTGTTTTCTAGGATGGTGTTCCATAGATTTAGGGTTTAAGAACAGTAAGCTATGTCATTGATAGACAGTGGACAAACGAACAAATGGCAAACAATCATTTTTTTCTTGTAGTTATCTTTTTTTTCGGTTAATGTCACAGTTTCCATGAAAGTTTCCTTTTAAACCATCACTGTACTGGTGTCTTAGAAAAGTGTTGATTTGTTTCATAATACAGTTTTAGCATTTGTGCTCCTGCTCCAAAGAGAATGATTTAAACTGGAAATGGAAACAAAATAAAAATTACTCTCAATTAAATGTTCTGTAAAATCTCTTGACATTTATTTTTTAACAATTTGTGGACGCGTAGGAAAATGGAGTAAAATGTATTTATTTTTCTTTCTTTGAAGTCTGAGAAAATTATTTTTAATGTCATTTTTGAAGATGTTCAAAAGAGGAAAAAATTGTTGTGTAAAATGATTTGAAAGGGTTGTCGGTTTTCCTAATGCTGCACTTAAAATTTAAATCATGATTTTTTTCTCCCTTTATTCAAATGGAGAAGTAAATTCTTACTCATCGTTCTGATTCTCTGAGTAGTAGGGATGCTGACGCAAAATGCCTGCTGCTTCAGTATGGATTCTTTGAGATCCTTACTATACATAAAACACTTTGGGCATCCTTTGGGATGAAAAACATAATTCTGGACAAATGCAAGGAGTTTCATCCATCCATTTTCTAACTGCATCATCCAATTCAAGGTCACAGTAGAACCAGATCCTATCGTGGAAAGCAACAGGCTCAAGGCAGGGTACAGTTTATCCTTGCCTGATGCCAGTCTGTCGCAGGGTATACACACACTCACACCAAGGTGAGTTTTCCCAGAAGCTAATTAACCTATGGATGGAAACCATAGCACCCAGAGGAGTCCCAAACAAACACAGGGAGAATATACAAACCCCATGCAGATAGCACCCCAGGTCCAGAACTGACCCCTGGTCACCAGTGCTAACTATTATTATTATTATTATTATTATTATTGTTATTTTATTATTATTGTTATTTTATTATTATTGTTATTTTATTATTATTTTATTATTATTATTTTATTATTATTATTATTATTATAAAAAGAAGCTATGAAATCCTTAAATGTGATTTTACAGGTTTACTGATACAATACTTCTGAGTAATCTGCTTTGATCCGATATCAAAGGGTTTGACAGATAAGATTGTTGCTCCTTCTTAAATTGGAGCCTGTTCCATGTGGTACCAATCAGAAACTTGTTTAAAGATTATAGCTGTTGTGCCATTGTAATGCAGAATATTGACAAACACCATTTAACGAAACACACTGGAATGTTAGAAAATGTGCTGTGGAAGCAAGATTATCCCAAATCAGAGGCATCTTCTATTGGCAAAGTAAAAGTGCAAGAAGAAAGAAAAGTAAAAAAGGCAGGGGGAAATCGATGGCGCCCTTTGTGTTATTTGACATTTGAGGGACCTGTTATCAGTGATAGTGGGATTGCTATCTAAATTTATCTCCCTAGCTGCCAGCCCCTGAGCAGATAGGCAGAATGAGCACGCTGATATTACAGCAGATAGAGATCGGGACATAATTTGCCAGTGCTGGGTTGTCGGGGCCTTGATGACTTCTGTCAATACCAACCTGACATTTTGTTAGGCTGGGATGGTTTTTTTCTGCCATTGCGTTCCAAAGCACCACACTTAAACTTTGTCTCATTAAATCCCTTAAAAGAAAGAGTGAGATGAGAAGAAATCATTAGATTTCTTTTTCTGCCTTAACTTTCTTTTTCTTTCTTAGTGCAATGCTTTGGATATTGCCATGTCTATCACTGAGGCAGAAATTGCCTTGGATTCTCCTGTTTCCTGCGAAACATTGATAAGGCTAATCATGCGCTGGCGGCAAGTCTGTGTCGTGGCTGTTTTGGGAAAAATCTCTTCTACGTTGCTACAGGGTGTTGAGCCATGAAAGTGTTCATTTTGTGTGCAAGCACATCCTGTTCTCTTGAAAGGGTCAGAAGATTCTGTGATACCAATGGGACTGGGTAATCAGAATCTCTCAAAATGAAGATTAAACTGCATTTTGTAAATTGGAACTGGGATAGAAAAATTGAAAATAAAATATACAAGTCCACCTGAAATAAACAACAATAAGAGAGAAAATGCCAGAATATCCAATTCACTTATATCGGACTTGATCTGTAAATTGCTTTTGTCACGTCCTTGAGAAGCTCTGCATTGCAAAGCTTTTCAACAATCATCATAACCCATATAACCACTGCTTAAAGTCTTTCTTTTTTGCTTTTATTTTATTTTCCAGCAGTCAGGCACATTAGGAAGCCGATTCCTCCCAAGAGCAGGTATCAATCATTTGAGATGAAATATTTATTATCCTTTTTCTTCCCCCTGAATTTGCATCAGAGCCGATGCTGGCCAGATCATGTTCTCCTCTAACTGAGCCTCACAGAAGTATCAGGGCCTGTTTTCCACATCAATGAACATTTTCTCCAGCGTTTCACCCTCCTTCCTTAATGCTGTAACATAATTCATTAGGGAAGCCTAATGAGCTAATAATTGGTCTGGTAGGGGGTAAAAGAGCCCAGCAATGGCAGGCAGCTTGAAAGTTGAGCCGACTGGGATCTTCTAAAGAGTCCTGTGAGAGTATTTTGTCAACACACTGAGATCACCTTAACAAGGACTGGAACTTCCCTATGACCTTCATGTCAAAATATTCCGTTTGCTTTCCTGCTGAGAATCACAGTTTGCGGGAACTGCAGACATTTCTGTGACTCTAAAGTCGTGCAGCCAGATGTGCACTAGCCTCTGACTTTGAAAGGTACCTACTGTACTTTAAGGCACATTATTTACCTATTCAATCTTATTAAAAAGGCTGCTATTGTAAAACTCCATGGTGATGCTGTCAGTTGTGACTTAGTTATGCATTGTGACATATCGTCAAGATACACGTCTTGTAATACTGTGATTTATCCATTCATCCATTTTCTAATGGCTTCTTCCAATTCAGGGTTGCAGGGAAACTGGATCGTATCCTGGCATGCAATAGGCACAAGGCAAGATACAAACTGGACAGGACGCCAGTCCATCACAGGGCACGCTCAAACACAAACTCAGACACACCTAGAGCCAAATCTAGAGCCAATCAAATTTCCCCAGAAGCCAAATAACCTACCTTTGGAGAGAGCACCCAGAGGAAACCCAGGCAAACATGGGAAGCACATAAAAACTCCACACAGATAGCACACTGTAATTTATACCCATAATAATTACTTGCATTAATTTATCCCAAATGATGCCAGGATGCTCTACAAATAGACCCACTTCATTCACTGCTGAAGTGCAGTACTTGTCTAAGTCATTAGAAACTCCTGCAGCTCCACTGCACAGCAGATCAGGTGGAAAAGTGAGACATTGTTTCACAAATTGAATCAAGGGAAAACCATAGGGTGCATACATTGTTCAAAATAGAAAAGTACAGTATATGGAAAAAGAATGCCATTTCCTACTTTTTAGAAGCAAGAATTTCAATTCATCTTATGTATGTACTGTATGAGTCAGTTATGCTGTACAGTATGTACTCTTCATAGTAGCAGGTAAAATGGCCACTCATCTGTGATTGGCTGTAAAAATCTAGTATCTACAGCACACCTCTGACTAACAGCTGTGAAATACAAAGCTCATGATTTCTGTAATGTACAAAATTTATAAACGTTCTGCCTTCTTCTCTTGCTGCTGGAATTGAGACAAGCAAAAACAAGCCTAGAATCATGGAGACCTAGACAGTAATGTTTAAAGTCTTAGGGGTGGCTCCCATGATCTGTCATGTTTTTTTTGCTGAATCCAATGTGTGCTATCTTTTCCTTTTCAAAACAATTGTCATCAATGCTTAAATTTTCCTTGCCTACCCTCACAATGTGGAATCTCAAAATGTTCAGCAGCTTTGGATTCACCTCTACAACTCTTGTACAAGAAAGTGAGGGGAAAACAACTCCAGTGGACTATTCAAACCTAAGTAATTTAGTCGTGCAAAATAGTGTATTTTGTTTTTTCTGACATTAGTTACTTTATGTAGTCAGAAGGCTTACATATTTTACTAAAAGTTTTATGCATAATATATTCTCTTCCATGAGGATACACTGTAGCAAAGCATGTTTTCTTGTGCATTTTCTTTGTCCTCTATATAATGCTATTGGTAAGAAAATCAATTCCAGTCTTAAACTGGTCTCAGGCAATGTTCAGTCATTGTAAAACGTGTTTAGAGGATATGAACACCACTCAGTTGTAGGCTTTAGTAATTAGCTCCCACTAATCTAATTGCTCTTCCCTTTGGCTCCTTTTAGATTTAATCCTATTAAAAGTACCCTCATTATAAACCAGATGAATCCAATGCCTCTCTTAGGCGTGAAAAAATGTAGATCAAGTGCTTTTAGAAGTAGGTTCTCATTGATGCTGAAGTAGAACTGAATTCTACAGATTGAAATATAAAGCCTTTGTAGATAAAGGAGTACATTAGATTTTCACAAAAAGTTTCGTCACATAAGGAAAAAACATTTTTAAAGAATCTTATAAATAGATAAAACATACATTAATGGTAAGTGTGGGAGTCAAGGAGGAGACACCTTAGAACTCTCTAAGAAACAATTAGGAACAAACCTCCCCTTCCTGGGCAACAAATCTTACAGCGTAGGAGAACCTTGACCACACAAACACAATACTTGGAGCTGACGAATTCTAGGGTGAGTCTCACTCACTGTCCCAACAATGGATGGTTTGTTTGTTGGGAAGTATGTGTAAATCAACTGAATAAGAAGAACATTAAAGATCTCCCACCCACCCCCACCCCTCAAAATTGCTTAAGCTGGAAGTTTATCCTCTTTCTTCCCTCCCTATCTGCACCCTGTTTAAAGTAGCAGACTCCAGTCCTGAACTGACAAAAAAATATCATGTGCTTCTGGGAGAACAGTGAGATCTGGCAGTCTCAGACAACAACAGGAGCCAAGATCTTCATTTTTACATTCCAACAGTATAAGCAAGGGTTCTAATAATTCCCAGCAGCCCTACAGGCACCGGTCGATCTCCAGTCCTACTTTGTGTACAATAGTGGCCTATTGAAAATATTGATTAAAATGAAGCTAGAATGTAATGGGATCAATCTGTAGTACTGTACATGTACCTGCAGAACAGATTAAGGCAGCCGTGTGTAAAGTTGCAGGACCTTCCATTTCACTGAGAGCCTAGAGCCCTGACTGACTGTAACTCCAGGTTTATCCCCTGGGCCCTGGTGGAGCTCTGCCACTACTTGGGGGAACATAGCCACAGCCGACTATTCAAATGAACCAGGCTCAAACATGTGACTAGCCATGTGACCCAGGCTCAAACATGTGACAATCAAGAGCAAGAGCCACTACCAGGGAGCCCCCAGATGATCAGGTTTTTAAAATATTTTTTTTAAATGAGGTGAAATGTCCAATAGACATGTTTATTTACTCACTGGCTCAAAATTGTAAGTGTCAGTTACCTCAATTTAATCAATTTCTGTTCTCATAATTTCTCATAAATGCCCCAGCTTCAGTTTTTTGCCCAGGAATTATTTACAAATATGCTCTATCAAGAAGAGCAGATTTCATTATTAGAGTTAAGAAAACACAGGAAATATAAAACTGCTAATTTTGAGTTAGGGGTCATATTGCTATTTTGGTACATAATGAGATAATCATTTATTCAAATGAATGTTTTGCTGCTTAAATACTGTATTATTCTAAGTTTCTGAACTAAAACAATATATTTGTAATATATTTGATGCAAATGTCCTTTGCAACTTATTACTGTACTTTTGCCACTTTTGCAATGTAGCAGCATGTTCCCAGCTATTTTGTTTATTTGGTTGGTGTCCTCACTATTTGAGAAGCCAAGCATTTAATCTAAAACAGAGATACTAATGGGCTTCTATGATCAGTAAAAAGATACCAACATGTAGGATGTGAGGTACAGTATGTACAGGTCAGTGTGCGGGTGTTAATAAGAATTGGTATGCGGAATAATTGGTTTACTCCAAATTGTGGGACTGAAAAGCGGAGATTCATTTGCTAATTCCAGCTACTGCTACTTCTTATGTTGTTTGTTTTTTGTTATTTTTTCTTTGTAGTGGGAAACTGCTGGAATAGTAGCGAATGCAGATAACTAAAATGATGTGATGCAGAGTCTGTTGTCCTTTTTTAAAGGTTAATAATTGCCATTCATGCTCTTCTCTGACCTTTCAAATCATTCCATTAATCCCAATCTTTCAAGTGTACAGTAGATTATTGATTGTGGTATTATTCTTATCTGATTTATATGGTTTGTTCCATCCTTAAGATTCCAACTTAAGAAATAATTTAGCTTCTATTAGTGCCTGCTAAATCAGTGTATTTATATAAATGTTATTTTCAGTCATTTGTTTAAATTCTAATAATGCTTTATTGAACCAACAAATATAAAGGGATAATTTGATTAATACTTTGGCTTTAACTGACCTGACTGAGGAAATGACACTGTTGGAAATCAATGGAGTCACATTCCCCAAAAGAATCCCCAAAAAACAGATTTCAAATACTCAGTGGTCCATTTGGCTGCAGTTTCATTGGACCCAAGCAGAGCATGCATGTACTGTACACTAGCATGGAAAGAATGAGAAGTACGTGTGATGTAGACTTCAGCTTGTTTGATCAAGTAATTCAGTCATGCAGCTAATGAGAGTGTATGTTTCTGGTTTAAAATGTAGCATCACTAGCAGAAGCAGACTTGAAGACATTGTAGCAACCCAGAAGAGTAACTTGATGTTGAACCAGGAAGGGAGCCACCACTTAGCACCTATAAGCACTAGCAGGACCGGCTAACATGAGATTGTAACTCTCTGATGGGCAATGAAAAACTTTGAGATGATACAGATGAGTAACTTGACACAGAAACAGGAAGAGAGCTTCCACTTGCTGAAGTTTGTGAGACTGCATTAATGAAAACGTATTCCTAGCTAACCCCCAAAATAAGAAATATCAGCTATGTATGCAGCCTGCACATTTTGAGAGGAGGAAGAATCGAGGGCCTATACTGCACCAGTTGGACAGCAAACAAGGGAAGTGGTAAATGGAGGTGGGAATTTTTGCAGTAACAGTATAGGCCTAAGTGCTAAAGATGGTGAAAGCTATGAATGGAGAGGCCCAGATCTTGTGCAAATCTGGGAGATGAGTGGAGTGGGCAGGATTAGGAAGAGAGAAGAGGCAACTGGTGTAGTTATTTGGAGTTTCTGGAAAGTTTGACAAAATCAGGAGAACTAAAGGAAAATGTAGATGACAAGATAATAGCAGAGCCTCTTGTTTTCAGTGGAAGGTTGATGCTGAAGAGTCAAGAAAGTGACTTCAGTCCTGGCTTTTAAGAGAAAAAAACAATGAAGGTAATGTCCCAGCAATGCATAACACATCCATCTGCAACACAAAGTAACACAGAGTGCTAGAAAAGATGCGTGCTGCACTGTTTTCAGACGATGAGCTCTTATGTGTAGGGAAGCAGAAGTGTCAGATTAGAATTTGACCTTCATCTTCTGTTAAATAAAACTATAAAGAATCAAATTAAGGAAATTGCAGTGAAATCATTCAGAATAATTTGTACAGAAATAAAATGTAAGTTTAATTAAGATTTTTGATATGAACAGATTTTTTATGTAGTATTGGAAACATATGGGACTGTGAAAGGTCATGAAGTACTGAAACACTTTTGTGAATTTAAGTGGAAGTGATCGAGGCACAGATTAAACACCTCTGTAACCCTCACCAGCAAAAATGAACTGAAAATGGATGGAAGGATGATTACACAATGATGCACTCATTTTAGTTAGTCAGAGAGAACTTTGAATGAAAAAATACCATTAAATATTTACCTCCCAAACTCTGTTTGTTAGAGTGACTCCATATGTTTGAGTGTTTCACCCAGCTGTTTTGATATCTATGCCACAGTAAAAGACATTTCTTCCATTTCAGTAGTTTGTCAAATTCTTACAACAACAAAACAATGAATATAAAGGGATATCTTATTTAACACTTTGGCGTTAACTAGTCTGGCTGAGTAAATGGCAGTCTTGGATGAAGACTATGAAGACTAATGGCTATCAGAAGCCCCTTACATATGAGGAACGAACCAGGGAGGCAGCTGCAATGTTTAAGATGGACTGGAAAGATGGGTGTTGAAAAAAAATCTATTTGAAAGTTGTGGTCAGCCAGTGAGTATTATACATGGGAGAGCGGAAATATGAGATTTCAATTTGTACTCCACCCAAGATTTTGTTAACATGTGTGGTATCAGGAAAAATCGTCATATTTAATACACTATGGGAAGAATGCTCTCTTACACTGAGTGTTGTCCTAATCCCCTTGTGTGTGTTCTAAAGCTAAATATAAAAATATTACAAAAGAATAAGGAGATGGATATAATGTTGCAAAATAAATGCGAATAAAGTCAGTGATTTGTTTATATGATTTACATGCGTGTTAACACCGCTTTGAAGAAAGAATGAGATGGGTCTGTACTACAGATTGCTCCATTTTACAGTAGTTTATCATTTTGACACATCTCACTGTGCAGTGGCTGAAAGGCTGAATTTACTATTTCAAGTGCTAGACAAGAAAAAATATTGGATTAAAAACGCAACATTAGTGTTAAAGTCTGACACTCAGTCTGTTAACTTGTTTGCCTTTTTGTTCCTGCTGTAACATTTTTATGTGTATGAATCATAAATATATTGCACACATTTCTGGCCTTTAGGGATCCCAAGAATCTTTGCATTTTTGTCTTCTTGAGGGAGACATTGAAAAGCAGCTGTTAGTGGTGATTATTCAAAGTGGAACACTTTTGAAATCTTTGGAATTATTTCTCTGGGAAGAAATGAAAAAAGAGAGGGAAAATCCATTCCATAGACTTAGATATTTCTTGGAAAAGATTAACAAAAGAGTGGAGTGTATTGTAATGAACAATGCAGTAGCAATACTAAGGACAGATGACGCAAATTGCCATTATTTATCTTGATAACAGACATAAGGGTTGAATTAAAGACCAAACTATACAATTCATAGTTAATACCATTATTACTTTAAATCAATGGTATTGAGAGACAGGAGGATCATTCAAACTATATTCTCTAAACTTCATTGATTGAAATAAATTTAAATAGTGATTGTATTACATGTTATAAGGTGCTTAATTTTAAATAATAACCAGTTAAGAGCTTTTATAAAAATGGAAACACACACTCAAGCAGTTAAGACCTTTAATATACTAATGAGGAGACCATCTGAGCCTCAGCCGTGAGACGAAGGGAGTAGTTCATCATTTATTCTGACAAATGTGAGATAAGGTGACAACAGATTAAAATCTGTTAGGGTTTTTTTCCCTTTCTGAAACCAATGATGTTTAAAGGCTCTGCAGATGAAGGGGGTAGACTGATGAATGCACCTCTTCATTTTGAGCTGCCAAAATATTAGGTAGCCAGTAGCTACCTAATATACTTATATGTTAGAACTAAACTAATCAGACATGGCGACTCATGACTCAGCTGACCTTTGCAGACCTCCAGACCACATCACAATGACTCTCAGTCCTTTAACAGAGATATGTTTATTGGGCACTCTTATACAGAGATCAGGGTGGTTTCCAAGGCCCTTAGGCCACCAGTTAGACTGGTTTATCTGACAGGGGCCACTCTTGAGCCTTAAAATCAGATTATTGGTTGGATTGTTCTTTCGACACTTGGCAACAGACAGAAGAGGGATTATTTCTGCCGCCCCGTCCTTTTTTTATGCACGGAGATGTCTGGTTAAAAATAATTTGAGTTTAAAGTTACAGTATGTACTGTATGTCTAGTCTAAACAACTCCTGCTGATTTGTCACATTCAGAAAATTCATTTCAGTATCATATGCCTATTTTAGTCTTTCAGAAAATGTGGGGGTTAGTGTTGATAATGGTAAGGCTCAGTACTTTGGATGACTTTCCATGGTTATCCCAGGACATTTCTCAAAAAGAGTAGGGTGTTACCCTAGTGTCCAGGCCAAATAACCCACTGGCCTTTACCAGTCATGTCTCCTAATAATTCTGTGAATTGGCTTCATCAGTCGGCTCTCCTCCCCACTGAGAGCTGGTGTGTGATGAGTATACTGGTGCAATTAGGCTGCAATTGCATTGTCCAGGTGGGGGCTGCACATTGGTGGTGATGGAAGGGAGTCCTCATTGCCAGTAAAGTGCTTTGAGTTGGGTGTCCAGAAGTGTAAGGATTATTTATTATTAATTATATATACATTTAAAGATCACCAGACTCCGGCTCACTTATTTTGGTCACGTGATGTGATCAGATTCACTGGAGAAAGCAATGATGCTTGGAATGGTCAGTGGGACAAGAAGACGAGGCCGCCAAAAAACACGGTGGCTCGACGCCATCAAAACAGACACTGGCTTAGGCATAGAACAGCTGGAAGAGAAAGTCCAAGACCGGAAAGCGTGGAGAGAGATGGCCTATAAAATCACCGAGAGTCGGATCCGACTGACCGGATAACATCATTATCATATATATATACATTTAGATCAATTAATACACATTAAATAATAATTGATTATATCAACTAATGGGTTAGAACTCAATCTAGAGTGAATATCGTTATTCTAATATTGAGGGAGACTAAAATGTCAGTGGATCAGAAATATAGGAAGATGGGCTGGTTATGGCTTGATAAAGGGGGTACTATTCAGCTTCCCAGAAGGAAAAACATTGACCAAGATCACCTGTAAACAGGAAAGATTTGTTTTGAGGACCGAACTGCAAAAAAAGTCAAAGACGAATTTATGGAAGAATCCTAGGGAGGTCTCCTTTCAGCAGTGATAAAGGTTGGAGAAGATGAGGATTATATATACGACATACTCCTTTATATGTCTTCTACCTCCACATACCAGAGCCACAGTGGCCCACTGTGAGCACAGCCTGAGCTCATTCTGGTATACAGTATGTAGTGTTAAGAGGAATAGAGAGCACATGAATCCCCCCCTGGATAGGACACTGGTCCATCACAGCAGCTAAACCTAAGCAGTACTGGTCTCCACTTATACAGCTGGGTGGACTGGTACAATTTCAGTAAAGTACTGTACCTTACTTTAGAGTAGCAGTGTCTTTAGCACAGACTTTAGCACACAACCTGACAGCTATTTGTCCAAAATCTCACCCACTATGCTCTGCTGCCCTTCCAAGTCTATAATTAATCTTGTATATCAAAACATACGTTGTGCTTATAAAATTAGTTGATCACAGTGGCTAGCAGTGACCACTGACGAGGCAGGGAATTGCTCCATTCCTACCCTTTAAACAGCTGTTAAACCACAGGCAACACTTAAAAGGATGTCAGGCTTATTAATAACACATTAATTTGCAAAGAAAGACTCACCACAGTACCCTTCACTTCACCACTTAAGTTGATTTCAGTAATAGCCTAATCACTGATACTGTGAAATGTGTTTCTGAAATCCTGAAATATGGACTTCCCCTATGGGTGTTAAATAGGCTAAAAGCTTACAAAGGCTGGAGTATATTTATCTGATGCGAAGAGATAAGTATAAAACAAATGGCTTATAATAAAAAGGATTTAAACTGAAGTCATGAAGTCAACAGATGGTCAGGTATGGTTAGAAAATACAACAGACTTGCCACCATGCACTCACAACCTTGGGGAGGGTGGGAGTCAGCAATCAGGGGCTCCTACAAGGAAGTGGATAGAAACAAAACAACACTGTAGGTGGGCTGGGGTTGTAGGTATGGTAGGTTGGACGTTTGACCAAAAATGGAGAGACAAGAAAGGAGGGAAGAGAATAAAGCAGGAGAAAGTAGGAAGAGAGGAAAGAACTGCCTCAGGAGCAGCTGCTGGGACATTCTGGAGGTTTGATGACATCAGGAGAAAACAGAACGCAGATGGTATGGAAGGCACAGAGCTGAGTGAAACATTGAGGCCAAAGAGAGGACAGGGACCCCAGTTCTGGATGAAAGCGATGAAGGTGAAGTATTGGGAACCCCAAAAGCAAGACACATCTGTATGTGATGGAGTGAGAATGTTCATATGAGAGATGTACTCTACAGGAAGTCCCGGATGCAAGACTTCTATGCACAGAGGGGGCAGAAGTGCGATATTAGGTTCTAACCTTCCTCTCAAATTTTTATGATAATATTGTAATAATTCCATTAAGGCTGTGGAGAAAGGATGAAATGGTCCATTTTAACCTTAAGTGCATCAATGTAATACCTCCATGTGAAGGGATGTTTGTAACTTAACAAGACACAGAAAACCGTCAGGATTTCAATCCTAGGAGACCAGAGGTAGGAAAGTCAGAAATATAGTGTGAAAATTGTGTACTGTGAATTTTGCCATTGAGAATACTTTGTTACGATATGAGTCCAAACCAGAGAGCATTCACCTCACTAGACTCTAACAGAGGGTGCAAAACGCATTCCTACATTAGAAAACAACCGGCACACCAGTTTATGTCATTGAGTTCTTGAAAGAACAGTAGAAATAACAGCAACCATGTTTTCCTTCAGCTGAGCTGCTATAATTCATAAACCCCCATGATGTTACTTTCTGAAAAACTCTAAATCCCTTTAGTGAATTCCTCTTGAGTTCGTCATTTCACTTCCTCCTTTACCCCATCTCCACCATTGCAGCTGCGCTCTGGTTAAGTCTTCACTCTCCATGGGTCCCAACTTCCTCATCCTCCTGTCACCTACTGTAGTGCTTAACTCTCCACCAATTGTTTTAACCCAAAGTTTCTTTTTTAAACCTAACTTTTCAATAAAACTTCCCTAAAAGTGTGTTTGATATTCCTTGTAACGGCTGTGTACTACAGAGCACGGGAGGGGCCATCAGTAAGGAAAAAAAGTTATATCGAGGGAACAATTTATAATTTGTGCGCACTAAATAGCTCAATTGTTCCCTCCTTTTCTCTCATTCGTGCGGACGAAATAACGTTTTCTCTTTCCTTCGTTTTCTTTGTGTCACGGTAGTCACACGCACAAAGAAAGTTTCTAAAACGTCAGCATTATCCCCAACTCCTAAGAAAAACGCTATAAAACACTAGTTAACACGTTACCGTGTCTTTATATTAGTACAATAAAGCCCAACTATTCGACATTGCTGTAGATTGGGATAATGGATAGAGATGAAGTTTTATTTTGGTTTGGGGATGAGTTATTAGGGCATTGTAGCTACTGTACTCTTGAACGACTAGTTAGGACTGCACCTCTCTTTTACTGCTAGTGCCACACCTGTCCTTGTGAAGGAAAAAGTTAGAAGAAGTTATTTCGTGCGCATGAATTAATGAAAACGAGGGAGCGATTTAGTTATTTCTGCGCACAAAATAGTTATATTGAGGGAACGATTTACAATTCATGTGCACAAATTATAAATCGTTTCCTTCATATAACTTTCTATTCCCTACTGATGGCCCCTCCTGGGCTCCGTAGTATACAGTATTCTGTATCATCCATAATTTATAGTGGGCTTTATCATGCAAGCAAAGCACTCCATTACATTAAATTATGACTACAAATAATAATAATAATAATAATAATAATAATAATAATTTAACTTACAATACATTTTTCCTTGTATTTTTATTGGATATTATATATATGTGACAAAAATTAGTCATTATTCCTACCATACTGTGGGAACTGGGTCTTGCCATCTTCTAAAGAATAGCTTACCCCTGGTAGTTGAAACTGTAGAAAATAAACATAATTGAAAAGCGGAAGTACATTGCTTTCTCCATCAAAATATTCCAAAGTTTGCTTGTCAAACTTTGAAGTGCTTGTACATGTCAGATAAACTTTACACAACAACCAAATTATAACAGTTATCTTTAAAAATGCATAGCATGCATTCATTTCCTAACAAAACCGTATAATAAAGGCTGTAAAAGTTTTTTATGGCTTTTTCTCAGTTTGGTAAGCACTCAAAAGCATTGCTGAATGACTCTTAAGTCCTAGCAAACAGCATTATTCTCCAAGCACGGACTAAATCAGAGCTGCAAACCTTTTGTTAGAACAAAAAACCCAAGTGTGAAGGATTACAAATTTGTTTTTCAAGGTGTCCAAAATCCTGCTGATCTGGCCATTCCCCCCTTCCATCTCATCTAGCCTAGACTGGTTTTCAAAAACGAAGCCACACAACACTACTTTCGGATTGCCATGGCAACTGTGCCACACTGGGGTCTTAGTTTTTTTTTGTTTTGCATTCTAAGGTTCCTAATAAGGGGGCCTAAATGAAACAGGAAGAGAACAGTGGAGGAAAAAAGCAACAAAAACATTAGAAATGCATTCATAATGACATCACTACTATTTCCCACAGCGGTCATTTTCTTAGGAAGCCCCCGGCATCCATTCATTGGCTTAAAGTTAAGTTTCTAGAACCTAAGGAGGGCCATCTTCTCTCTGCTTGAATGCCTTTTTTGTTGCAGAACAGTGGACTGTTTCTGGGTCCACATAAAGCCTGAGTAATTTAGTGCGGTTGCCAGGAAGTCTGAGCCACTAGCTTGACAACAATGGTTAACTTTATTGCTCCACTCAGAGGGCCAAACCCCAGCTGCAAAGCCTGAATTCAAATAAGAGCTTTTTTTTTTTACCAGATTCCTTCATCACCCATCTCTTATGATCCCTGAGTGGCCTAAACTTTTGTGCACTGTAGAGAAAGCAGCAAAGTTCTGTGAGAACCAGGAGAAGCCTCAGGAGGTTTTAAGACTGGCAAATCTATGTTTGGTTTTAATTTAATGTTTGGCTGCTGGAGAGGAATTCAATTGATAAGCGGGTCTAAATGTGTCTCCGTACTGAGGGAATTCAGAAGAAGAGACCAAGTGAACCATAAAAGATTCAGTACGTATCTTTTATTTGAGAACTGGGGAGATTCAAATCTAAATGAAATTGAATTGGAGCTATGACTTAGATTTCTGTTTACTTATGCTTTTTCGTTTAAATACAACGTTAACCCATCCATCCTCACTTTACTCCCGTTGGCCATTTTCTCCCCCAGCCTTTAATAATTAAAACTCAATTTACACTCCATAATCCCCCTAAGCAACGTAAGGAGTTAGAGATTCTACAAATTACAACAGATAAGAAGGCCATTATTTTAAAATATGTGACTTGCTTTCCAAAAACTTTATACTTACAAATTGAGCAATAGAGAACAAAATACCTACAGTATATATCATATGTCAATACTAATTTGAAAAATATAACCTTATAAACTCACTATATATGGAAAAAACAAAATAATATGTGTTCTTTATCTCAAAGATCCTGTGTTATTCTATAAACTCAAAGGCTTGTAATATATTTATAAAAGTGACCTAATAGCTTTGCTGTATTACATCCTGAAGTGAATTGAAATAATATCAGCATACTAAAAAATTGCCATGATCGCATTTCATCTCACCTTTCCTTCAGCTGTTTTTTGGGGCAAGTTTTCTTTTTCATACACCATCCCTGTCAAATCATATTAATCTTATTCATCCTTTTTTTATTCTTGGGATACTTTTCTAATAAGCCAAATTCAACTGAGTTTTAATACTCCAAATGTAAGTACTTCGCTTAGTAATACGTGACAAAACAAATGTTTATGTTATTAAACATGAATGAGAAATGTAGGAATGTACTGGAATTAGAAGATCTCATAATTTACAATGTACACGTTGTTATCAAAATAAGCACCCATAATTAATTCATAGAAAAGAGAAAAAAAGAGTTTCAACAGACATGTGGCGTTATTCCTCTGTACATTAGAATCAGATTCTCTGCATCACGTATTGAATCATTTAAATGTTTATTGTTCTAAAAATATGTCCAATAAAGTTGTGATTCAAGACATAATGTATCTTGCTAAAAAAAGCTGACATGGCTGTCAAGTTTCATGTTTATTTCAGGAAGATTAGTTCTAAATATGTAAGTTGTCAGTCACTGCTGGGAGAAAATATCCTAGAATATTCATGCTGCTGAAGTCTCCACACTCTAATAAACTAATGCATGTCCCCCTGTGCTGGGAGCTGGGTAGTTCTGAGGGTCTGAACCCTGACAGTGGAAAACAGTCAATGAGAACCATTATAAAGACTAACAAAATTAAATATTTACCACTTGGCACAGCATGGGTTCCAGAATAGAAATTCTCTGAAATAATACCTCAGTCTTTTTTTCTCTTTTTTGAGTCTTTACTATCGTGAGTAACAGTCATCCAAAACAGATTCCTGTTTAAGAATTATTATCAGTAAAACTCTGTGATATTTTATTTTTTCTGGATTCACACCAAATAGAATGGATCAACACTGATCCCATAAGATTCAGAACTAGAGAGCTAAGAGATTAAATTGAGGTGTGCAGGATTAATCACCTCAGGGGCAGTGTGGCAGTGTGCAGGGGTGGAGTGGTGGCTCTGTGGCTAAGGATCTGCGCCTGTGGCTGGAAGGTTGCCGGTTCAAATCCTGCGGCTGGCAGAGGAATCCTACTCCGTTGGGCCCCTGAGCAAGGCTCCAACTGCTCCAGGGGTGCCGTACAATGGCAGACCCTGCACTCTGACCCCAAGCTTCTCTCCCTGTCTCTGTGTCTGTGTCTCCATGGAGAAAAGCTGGGGTATGCGAAAAGATGCATTCCTAATGCAAGAAATTGTATAGGGCTAATAAAGAAACATTATTATTAATCATAGATGGAAAGGCAGGGATCTGTGAGGGGACTCTGAGGGGGCCTAGATCCAGCAGTGGGTTTGAAAGAGCTCATTTTCGCTACATACAGTATGAGTGTGGATTGGCTAAAAAGTGTATTGCATCACATCTTTGGGGTCCGGTATTTCATTCCAGCCTGGGGCACTTCTTGAGTGGGGTCACACATGTTTTCCACTCCATTCACTTCAACTTCCCAAAGACCTGGAAGATGGGTTTGACTTGCCGAAGAAGGAAGCTGAACATTCCAGAACATTAGTCTGCATCATCAAGAGGCTCTCTGATTGTTTTCTAAGCTGGAATTGAGTACAGCCTATCTAGATAGACACATGCATATGTCATTATTTACATTATATAAATAAAGCCTTGCGCACCTGTTTAAACACCTGTGAGTCACAATAAAGAGTAACATTACAAAGGCCGACCAGAGCCTCAGTGCCTTTCACTAGGGACAGCAACATCCAAGGACTGAATGCTTGTGAATGCTCGTTGAGAACAGTCGGCTTGGCTAATGGCTATCTTCCTGGCCACAGGACGAGGAGGCTCCAATCCCATGCAGACTCAGTGAACCAAGGGCAGCTCCAAGGTAGAGATGGGGCAGAGGAGGGATGCTTCAGATGAGTGCGAAGGGAGACGTTTGAGTTCAGGTTACGTACAGTAGCTAGTTTGGTGGTGATCATCATTAGGAAGTACAGATGTGCGAGGTTCACTTGTCATTGTTCCTCCCAAACCTCAGTTAACTTCCATATAGTACAATAAAACACAAGCCTTAGCTCCAGGTGCCACATGCTCTGTTTGTATGAAGAAAATCCAGGAGTTTCTCATCACAAATACTCCAAAAGAAGAGAAAAGTTTGAAAGACTCTGGAGCTTGCAACCTGAGAACAACCGAAGAAGCCTCCACAGCACAAAAAATGCCATCTTTCTACATGCAATTAACCTCTGCTTCTTCTGTTGCAGATTCCACACCTGTGCAGCTCCCCATAGCACTCACAGCTCGATGAAATAGATCACCCTTCCATGTAAGTCCATATTGCCAAAAAATACTGATCTCTTTTGTCAGGTGTTCATTGACCTACAGTAGGCAGGCAGTGGTATAAGGTTCAGTCATTTTTAAGGAGGAGCTAGTTTTCTACTGCCAGTACAGAAGTTCATTAGTTTGATAAAAATTTGGCCAGAGATGGTAGTCCATGTAAAAGTGTTGATGTGCTGAGTGGTTATGCACCCAGGATGGGGTACAATTTTGGTAATTGTGGGTGACGGATCCAAAGCATACAGTAAGTACAAGTATATGGTGCAATACCAATGAAGAACTTTTATAAAGAAATGTGTTAAATATACAAAATAACTTTTCTTGTTATAATGGTCAACTACTAATACTTGTATAGAGGAAAAACTGCACTGGTTAAATTTTATGATACAGATATTTTTATTTGTTTTTGTTCATGTAGAAAATAAAATTCAGTAAGCACCAAACAGCAGAAACAATTGCTTGTTGACTCTATGAAAGAGCTATATGTTTCACAGAACCTTGATCACAGAAAGTTCTTACCAGGAATCTTTCTGATCAGGATCTTATTTCTTTCTTCTCTGTTTTCTTCTCTATTTCTTTCTATTTTTTCTTTAGGCTATAAGTGTACATCTTTGCTGTTTTTCAGGGAAAGATGGTCAAATACTACTAGATCTGCAATGATTGTTGATGTCTGAATGAAATAATCCAAATAAAATGTATTCTATTGTATATTTATACAGTCATAAAGTGTGGATTTTGTAAAATGTGAGTGATTATTCATAGCACAGACAGCACTTTTCAGTTTAATTAATGACTACACATAGTCGTACTGTCTCATTATTTACAGAGGTACAAAAGCTTTGAACAACTGATATGCAAACAAAGGGGCAAAAGGATTTATCCCGCTTTCCTTTCCTTGTAATTAACAATTCCGAATCACAGATGCAAAACACTCACTCTCTGATTTTTAATAGCTCCTTCATTTAGTTCACATTATCTTCATGCAAATGAAAATACCCTTTTACAGTGTACAGTTTAGTTAAAATTCAAAATGCCTATGAGGATGAATAATGAATGTGCTGGCATTCTAGAGCTGTAGGTCTGGGTCACACCAAGCTAGTATGTATAAAGTAGCTTTGTTAATTTGAAAATGGCGTGCAGGAAATTCATCTTTGGTCTCACGTTTTGCCCATCTTATACATGTCTATTGATTATATGTCCAAATATTTTATTTTTATTGTTTTGTGCTCTTTATATTCTAGAGTTCATTTCATAAAATGAAGTATTTTAAAGTTGTGTATTAGTAATTGATAGAGTTGTTTTTTTACAACCATTTTAAAGTGGCGGCTTTTGAACTCATAACTCCTTTATGGAAAGAATTGAGGGAACATACTGAAACTTCATAAATCTAGAAGACAGAGTAGTTATTTGTGATAGCAGGCCACAGTGATAAACAGACCCACCTTCTCCAGACTGTAGATCAGAGAATTATGTTTTTTCAGTTATTTGAAAAATTTTCAATATACTGTATGTTTCCAATTTTATGTAATTTCACATTAATTCCCAAAACATGAGTTTAATTTCATGCATGCTGTAATGCTGCAGGGGTGGTCAAGACCTCTAGCTACAGAAATAACAGTCACAAGTTTTTTGGGGCAAATCTCTGCCAACTTTGCACACTCGTTTGGTGCACTTCTTGCCCATTCATCTCGGCAGATGCACTCAAGTTTCTTGGGAGAGCAGTTATTAAGTCTTTCCACAAATTCTCCATTCAACTCAAGTCAGGACTTTAACTGGCAATTCAAGGACAGCCACTTTCATATTCTAACACCATTCCACCATAGCTTTGATCTGGTGTTTTGGATCATTGTCCTTACAGAGACTTACAGCAGTAAGCGGGTAGTAGTTTTCAACTATCAGGAATCATGAGGTATTCTTGTACACATACAGTATTCACTTTTTGCTTGTTATACATTATAACATAATTTCCTGTATCACAAAGTACAATCAATAATTTTAGCTAGAAACAATATCCAACACAGGCAGTTTTCAGTATTAGGACTACAACGAATGGGCTACAGAATTACCTACTGTATATATCTCTCTTCTTAACTACCACACTGTATGTAGTAATGTCTCTGTAAAGTAATCTTACAACAAAGCTTATGCATACCAAAAATCACTAAAGACTGATTTATTAGTTCAGAAAATGTATTTTTTCACATTCCATTGCAGTAGGATCAATTTGTTTTGCTTTTCTGTTTTTTTTTACATTATACAGTACAGATATCAATATCCTCCACTTAAACTGTGTGACCTCTATAGATGCCCTAGGGAGAATGTACAGTACTGCTGTCTGCTGGAATATTCTCACTAAACTGAGAAGTCAGAGGAAGAATTCAAGTAGATGCAAATACTTGCAGACAGGTAATAATCTTTGTGGATAGCTCCCCTTCCCTATAAAGGCGAGATCACTGTCAATACTAGTTATTTGCCCCCTTAAACCTAAGGGTCTTTTGTAATAATAAAATGTAATTGGAATCATAATTGGAAACTTAAATTCAATGACTTTGCTGGTACTCTATTTTTCCACTACTAATTCAAGGGGAAAAAAGTTATTTTTAGCATTTTCCTTCAATGTGCTTTTCTTATTAAAACCGCTATACTATAAAATCCAGGCAAGGTACGAAAACAGATGGAAGAAATATACTAGCAAAAAAGCAATTAAGCAACATTTGCAATTACTGAAATTTTAGACCACAACAAGATAGTTTGGTTCCCCCCACATATTGATGCTAAAGGTAAATCATTTTCTCTAAAATTTAAGACTTTGGGTTTAAAATGTGCTTCTGTGACCAGTAATAAAATGCTGATGCATACAGTATATGTGCTGTAGATCACTGTTTAACACAGTTAAAATAAATATATACCACGATAATGTATGCTCTGGATCCTTCTTTTTGAGTTTTCAGAATTAAACACTTCATGGTCTTGCTACAGAAGCACATTCAGGCTTTCAATCTGATATCTGATATTCTGCATATTATAATAATTAATAAAAATTGCTTACACTTATATAGCGCTTTTCTGGACACTCCACTCAAAGCGCTTTACAGGTAATGGGGACTCCCCTCCACCACCACCAATGTGCAGCCCCACCTGGATGATGCGACGGAAGCCATAGTGCGCCAGAACGCTCACCACACATCAGCTATCAGTGGGGAGGAGAGCAGAGTAATGTAGCCAATTCATAGATTTAATACTTTATATGAAAATACATTATATGTACTATATCATACTATATAAGTATTATATCATACTTTATATGATATAATACTTTATATACTTTATATGATACATATGTTTGATACTTTATGGAAAACATTTGAACTTGTTGTTGCATAGTAAAATCCCCATGTAATTGTAAACAACCAGTAAATAATTTTCTGATTGCATAAAGATGAGGTCTTTTTCATTAACAAAGTTCATTAATTTATTAAATAAATGTGTTGAAGTGTGTTTCTATTTTCTTTATCTTTTCTAGAAGAAACAAGGACATACATGTGTAGTTTAAAGAGTTTAAGGAGCTCCCACAGGGGAGCTGCATCAGCTTGCAGGCTACAAAGGAACATGCAGAGGGTAATCCCATGTTGAAAAACAGAGTGGAAGAAAAAACAAGGTTTTGACTGAGGACTTCAGGTGTGAAGGAGAGAGAGTAAGGATAGAGAAAAAGGCACAAAGGGAAGGATGAGAAAAAAACAGAAGAAAGAGCAAGTGAGACTGGGCACGGCAGGTGAGAAAGTGTGTCCAAACAAATGGAAATCTGGCAGACGAATCCCTGGAGAAGTGTAATAAACTGAATTCTGTAAACAAGTGGAGAGGTTCCAAAAAGTAATTTACCTACCATTGAGGGCTAGTGGAAAATAGTCTTTGGAAAATAAAAAACAGCACAGTTAGCATCCATAAAGCTAATAACTGAATTAAAGTAACTCCCATAAAGCTAAACTAAATGTCATATTTTTATGGCAGAAAGAAATTATTACTGATGTACACAATTTAAAATGTATACAGTATGTAACATAAACAGTGATTAACGTGGGGAGCTATGTCAATCTATAACAAATAAGACAAAGTTCATTCCTACCTGAAAAATAAAAAGGAAGAAAAGACAGAAATATCTGACCATGTTTAAGGATACGTTTGGCCTCTGATGTCTTTCTGTCCTTGAATCCTTGTTAAAGGATGCTGATAGAAAGGTGAGTGTACTCACTTGGAAAGAGCTTGGAAAGATCTTTAATCCTTACTACTCTCGGATATTGTTTGAAATGTACAGCCAGTCATTATCTGTTCTGCAAAAGACAAAAACTACAAACTGGAGAGTTTGCCGTGGATGGTTAAGGAGGCTGTGGAAAGAAGACTCTGTATTTTGTGTGGTTGGTGATAAAGGATGATTGATGAGACATGAAAAAGGGCTCGAGCTCGAGGGTCAGAGGTTGTGGATGACCTTGGGAATAGAAAAGATGCTGGCGTGGAAATGGAGTGGAATGCGGTACTGGGTGGGGGTGTTCTTTGTGGAGCTGATGTTCTCAACGTTGCTCTTAGCTCAGACTTATTGCTGCTTTACGTTTGAGGAACTTAGTAAGGAAGACTTTTTAATTTTTGAATTAACATATGTCAGTGCTATATACTGTATGTACAATATGGGCAACTGTACTGAATTCTAAAGAAAATGCAAAACTACATTGAGAACATAATTTTTAAATTATTTTTAATTGGTATACACCACGAGGTATGACTCTCGAGCTTAACAGAAAGCAACTGTAGCAATCACAGGCAACACAATTATTAAATAATTGGTGGCCTGGTGTGAGTGCAAGTGAAGATAGCATCTGTTAGACAAACTTGCAACTCTGATAAACCAAATGTGAAATATGTCTACAGTAAGGCTGGCAGGTAGATGATTGAAATCTGTTACTTGTCGAAGTTTAATCTAAAGTCTGCTATGGTGTTAGTTCTTTATATTTGCATTACAATATGATATTAATATCTGCTTGTTCCTTTGCAGCTCATACAATGACACAGCTTTCTACTCTAACTTTTCTATGTTCTGCATATCTCTATTCATGGTTACATCAGCAGCAGTACCCTTGTCTGTGAATAATTATCATGCTTATATGGTTTCAGGCTCAAGATGAAACTATTAAATTCCTATTTCATATTTTGTTTTGGATGTAATTCAGGCTGGATCAGAGCTTCTGGTAGTGAATTAGAAGCATACACAGAGATAAAGATTTCCCAGGCACAGATGATCAAGGACATAATTCCTACAGACCTTAAACGACTGTGGCACAGGAAACATATAGACTCTACACGCATTCTCAAAACTGCGCACTTAGGTCATTTGCTTCTTATTCATGCTAAAAGAGATGAGAACTAGCTCATCAGAGGGAGGATAGCTTTGACATCATGTCAGTATTACAGGTGCAAGCCACAGAGGTTGCAATTGTGTGGTAGGTCAAGAATTCAACAGCTGATTGAAGCCCACCCAGCAAAGTCCCAGCATGACTGGAGCACAGTCTGTCGTGCTCGCTAGGTTTGCCATCTGACTGGTATTCTGCTGGCCAGTTGTTTTGTTTGTGTATACACCAGTTGCTAGTCAAATACTCTAAAGGGGAACTCCAGTCCTAATTTCTCAGTCTGGTTATTAAATCTCGGTAACAAATACATTCACTGAAAGTACAGAAAAAAAATGACAATTTTCAAATTAAGCAAACAAAATTGTGGACTTTGTGAAAGTACAGGAAGTCGAGGCTGTCGCAATCCCCTGGTTTCAGCGCAGTCGAAAGCAAGAGTTCACGAGTACTGCAACGTGATGCAGCCCTTCCTGCTCACTAGTCACTTTAATGACTAAAGTAATGTGATATACAGTACAAGCGAATAGGTTCAGATTGCAGCTCACATTTCACAACAAAAATGTCACAACATGATCTGCATGCAGAGTTAACAAGTAAGTAGTATTTGTCAGCAAAACCGTCTTGGAGACGAGAGCAATATTTCTATTGGATTAAAAGAGATGTATTCACAAGCCTGCTTGTTTACAATGTAATAAGGCCGCGACATGTCACTGGATGTTTCATTACCTTGTTCTGAATCGCAGAATACGGTGCTGCAATACCTGGAAATTTCATCTCTTTTGTGATGTAAATTGGAGGTTTTAAAAGTAACTGTGTACATTTTACATTTATGGTGGTTTGAAATGCACTCATCAATATTAATTCTTTCTAACTCTGAAATATAAAAATACCATTGCAGCTCCCCTTTAAATAGGGATTTCTTAAGATATGGCCATGTTTTGTTTCATTGCAGTTTTCTGTAAACATATTACATTCATTTAAAACATTTTCAGGGTATCACAGAAAATTAAATCACGGAATATGTACAGTACTTTGTCACAACACATCCACTGCAAGGAAGCAATATGGCTGAAGCAGACATATTGTAAATTTCGACAGAAATGTCTTCCATTTGTATGATGCTGCAAGTTTTTAATTCAAAAAGGTTTGCAAAACATATAACCTGCAAAGACAGAAGTATTACTATACAAATCAAACACTGAATTGTACAAAACAAATTCACTGCTTGCATAAAATGTGAACATAGAAGGAAACATCTCAGCGCTGAAGGTTAAAAAAGTCTTACAAAATCTTAAAATCCTTCACTGTCTTCTCATACTGTATGCAGTGAATGCACACATTTTAACCACAAAGAAAATAAATGATGATGGAGCAAAATTTATTTCAGACCAAGATTTGCTCTTATATGCTGCTAAGGGCTTGGGAAAAGAGCCAGGTGTATTTTTACAACATGCAAACCATTTCATACATTTGTTTACAATAAATCTAAAAGGTTGATTTTGTGAAAAGATATATTGAAAAGCTTTTTTTTCTTTTCCCCTTATTAACAAATCAAGACAGGTTACAGACTTACAAAACACCAAGGTTTTTTGTTGAAAAGTCAAGCCCCCAAGGACCTCAGATGAATCTTTTTTCGATAGTTGTTCTATTTTTTCATTGGTTCACTTACTGTAACATAATTAATACTACAAAACTTTCCTTAAGTGGAAAAGAGCTCTCAATCAGTGATAATGACCAGTTGCACAGTGCAGTTTTATAGGCAATGTTTCATTTAAATCATAATTGTAGAGAGACCTAAGCATTTTTAAACTATTCAATTGTTATGTAAATTCGGTCACATTACATATATAACCCAAATGTAACGTGTAGTCAGTTGAGGTTAGATTTAAGAGAGAGACAGTTACATAAAGCTAATGTAATGTTTTGGACAATATTTTTGCCTCTCTACTTAACAAATAGTGTAAACATTACTTTCTGCCTGAAATTCACTTATCAATTCAAAAATAACAAATGACACTAGATATGTTCACAAACAGCAATTACTGAAGGCTCAGCAAGCTATCACCTGAAAAATAATTACCATTTTCTGCAACTAATTTGAAACCCTTTATGTTATCCATCTCGCAAGCAACGTAAGAAGCACTTGCTGTGATTACTTTTTTTAATTATGCTGTTACAGGGCTCGTTAACCCCCAGAAAAGCAGCACTCTCTCCTGGGTCATTCTCAAGGTCAGATACTTCACCTGATGTGACAGGATTGTCATTTCTCTGCCTCGCATGTTTATAGAGGATGCTAATTCGGACAAGGTAAGAGGCACTCAAACTATTGAGCGGCAGACTGAGAGAGAGATCATTTAAACATAAAGCAGAAATTAAAATGTCAAAAACAAGAACCTTTTACAAGTTTTTTTTTCTAACAAATGAATTTGTTTTTTGTAATCCAGGATCATGCCGATTGAAATCCTTCACATACTTAGAAAATCTTTTCTATTTGAATCAATACTTATTTTTATACTTATTGTCTAACGTTTAGGTGTAACAAAAATATTTCACTTCAATACTTTTTATAAAGTAACTGAAATGTAAAATTGCAATCCGTTTCTCTTACAATACCTGGAATAAAAATCACCAGATTTGTCAGTGTTTTTAAATACATTTTCATCCTTGTGTGTTTTTTAGTTAATCATAATATAATTTACTTTATTTGTTATTACAATTGTAAAGTAATTGACGGTATATGCCGTGATATTAACTGAAACACCTGTCATCTCAAATAGTGATTTTGGTGGTAACTGAAAAGAACAACATCATGTGACTCAAGATCCAGTATGTTCTAAACAGGGTACAACATGGTCTCCACCCTAAAGGTAAGGCTTCTCCCACCTGCATGCTTAGCTCTTTACCTACAGTATACTAAATATATGAACGCTCTACATAGCAAAAAGAGATAAGGCTCAACTGATTAAGTAACAGACACAATATTAATGTTATCCATCTGCTGAGGAATGCATTACAAGGTCACAGTCTAAGTCGGACCACAGAACAAAGTTTTCAGCTTTAGTTCTGACAGCATGTGAATGTCTTTCATCTGTGCCATCTGGACTAACCTCACCCATGCTGAAAGATCTAATTTGATTTACTTAACCTAGATCAGGTAAACAACATACAGTATGTATTACTTCATTGGCACTATCATGAATTTTATGTTTTTAATACTGTATGTGTATTTCCTATGGAGGTCCATTGTATACTTATTAAGTGTTAGCCAGAATACACTGGAGGTTTATGGCCTGTGCAGATGTAATTGTGTAACTGTAATGGGAAACAGGAGATCGTCAACATATTAGCTGGTTGCATTTACCAAATCTTCTAAATTTGGTAAATCTAAATCTGCAATTTCCCTCATGAGATCAATAAAGTATCTATCTATCTAAATGTAACAGGAGCAGGTCCAGTCTCCCACGAAGTGTATTTCAGGACCCTATGCAGACGGTATAATCCGGAAGTAAGTGGAGAAGGACATCAGGGGAGGAGACGAGGAGGATCAGGATGGGTTGACAGATGGGGGGGCATGACTCTATAGTGAGTCGGTGCATGGGGGGTGTGGCAATGGCAAACAGGTCCAGGCAGTCCAAAACCAGGAAATCCATCCAAGACAAGAGGATTAAAAAAAAAGGGACGTGGAACAAGGAGATTAAAAACAGAGTGACGAGGCCAGGCGCTCTGAGCTCTGACAGCTTGGTCAGGATGCCAATAGGAGGCCTATGCCTTCAAGCCGCGGACGTAGGGCGACTTGATGGTAGGTGGGCCTCCGGGCGTCCGTCTTTCAATGCAGAGCCAGGAGCAGTGAGAGCACCAGGCTTAAATAAGGAGGGACAAACAGAGGGCAGGTTCCCATAATCAACTAAAATCCGGAAGGGCCGGAGAAACCCTTAAGAGGAGGGATCCCGATCGTGACACTAAGTTACCAAACCGATCTTTGCCTTGCCTGTTCTGATTTTTAGTAAATGCATGTGGCAACTGAGCTTTAAAAATGTGTCACTAGTCCTACTCATGTGATGTTTAACCATTCTATGTGAAGGCAATAGCCGATAACCCTATTGTTGCACCTGTCCCAAACAGTGGGAATCATAATGCGCTTCACAAGTGTATGGTTCAGAACAGAATACAAGAAAAATCTACTGGGCCTCTGAGCACCAGACTTCATTAATCTTCATGTAATTTACTGTAAGTATTTTTGTGTTTTGTTTAGAGAGATATAGTGAAGTGTTTCTTCTGAAAGGCTATTAAGCCATTATATGTTCATAAAATACCTCTGTATAGGTATCATATAATTCTAATAATAAATATGTTATATGTATATGCATACATTAAAATTGGTATATTTAATTTAATTGTAGTTCTTACTGTTGTTTCTTATTTCACAGACTAAAAAGAAAAGAAAAGAATCCTTCTGGGAAATTCTTCTCCTTCTGTTCTCAACTTTATATTCAGTCCAGTTGCGTTGTCCAAGAGGCTGTGAATTCCTACCACAGGAACAGAACCTCCTGGCAGTTAAGAACACCAAACTCCCCAAATGAATGGCTCTCAGCTCTGTGAGTTCAACTTTTTTTTCAAACGAAATATTTCCAAAAAATACAAAATAAAAATCTAACCCCAAAATCTCTGAGTGCAAAAAAGGGAACCTGTCAAGCGTCAACACTACAACTTCAGTGTAGCAGACAGAAAATATGCCTTTGCAAGGTTCCCGAATGGCTTAAACTGTCGAAATTCTTGTTTGGAAAACGTTGAGGACTGTAGTCCAGACATCACTAGTTCACTTCTGGCCTTTATGAAGGATTTTCAACCATTTCTGGGTTTTAGATCCATTTATCAAATGTACTTTTATGTAAGGATCCCTGTAGTAGATTAAGTATAAAATATTAAAAGCTGTCAAATCAGGACCACCCTGTGCTGATTCTACTCACTGCTTGATTTTTTTAAGGGATTACAATTTCCACTTTGTTTTGAGGGATTCCTGTGCTCTAAAAGCCAGAGAGCACACTTGTCATTCATTATGACAATGGCCAGTGATTTCTGTAGTTTCCCAAGAACCCTGATTGCACAGCTACAGTGTCAATGACAGCTAAATCAGTCCTCCATATTACAGTATAATAACTCTACAGCATATACTGTTGAGCTCATGGTAAGAAAACTGTTGTGTAATGTGGGTATGTGTTTTTAGAGGATATTCTGTTGCTAGTCAGGTTTGTACTCAGGCTATGTTTAACCTGCACTGCCTTGTGTTACTGTTTGTTAAAAGCTATTTGTAGAAGATATTGTGTATTTGCTTTGTAGTATAACTCTGAAGCAGAAAGCACACAACTGTGAGAGTGAAGTCATTTTCTGACTTTATTAATGATATAGCAAAAACTTTGCTTGGTTCACTTCACTAATGCAATAAGCTGGATGAGTTTCTTCCTCTTTTTTCCAAACATTTATCTTTTCTTATGTTCTTAAAAGATACCTTATCAAAGAAGGAAATATGGTAATTCCCTGCAACGTACTGGTAACTGCATGGTCCAGGTTTGCATAGCTATTCTGGAAAGAAGCTAACCATTTTGATGTATAGCTGATACTAAAGATTTGTTTCTTATACAGTATGTTTTATATTTTCAGGAAACATTTATCTGTCCTGCCTGCCATTCCAAGAGCTTGCTTAATTTTCTTTCCATAATCTCTGATACTGTATATTTTGTAACGCCCTTTCAATAGAGACCTTTCAGATCTACTATTCTGGACATGAGGCTGCAAGCCTCCTAGTGTAGGGAGTTTTGTTTTAGAATCATATAATCTCAGTCTGCATTAGGTGATTCTATTTTAGAGCCCCATAAATGGCACTAAAGCACTTTTAGTGTTTTAAAATCCCTGATGGATCTCAATAATGAAGTGCTCTCTAGCAACTTTATGGAGGAATTGCTGATATGGTGGTGAGATGTAAGCTATTTATTTTAATGTTTAAACTCAAATACCTAGATGTACAATCAGATTAACAAAATTGCATTCCAGTGACCTGAGTTTGCACTGGAACATAAATACAGGGGGAGATGGTATGTTTTACATGTTAAAAATGGTGGTTAAAAATAGCTAATATACGATAGTTAGAATATAAGAAAGGCTGCAAATTAGAGAAGGGCCTTCTAACTGTCTTTCACGGATGGTGACATCTAATGTGTCACCATCCCATAAATGTCACCATAAATGCTGGATACTTTCAATCCTGATGGTGACCCCAAAATGCAGGAACTGCTTTTGTATGTTAGCTTTGCAGCTTTTGATCTCCCAGAACTATCAGTGCACCCACAGACCAGACAAGACAGTTATCCTACATAATATCCCATTTTTTTACTACAATTTACGTTTTGCACAAAAGCAGCCCCATAACACAGTAATTTTTTAGAATCACCCACCCAACATAAGAACACATGAGACAAATCATCCACGAGGACACACACTCCCAAAGCAGTCTCAGAAACTCCAGTAACCAAAACCAATGTCCTAAAGGAAAAGTCCGGCTTATTCTCTAAAACCAGCTCCAGTTGGTAGCCCGCTACTCTGAAGTAAAGGATGAAATGCCATTTTGTCTTTGGTGGTTCTTAGGCATCCTCTTAGTCCCAGTCATCCTGAACAATGTGGTCCCTGATGTTCCTCCCTGCCTTGTTTGTCTTGAAGTCTCATTTTGGGTAGAGAGGGAAGATAAATTATGCTGGGGCCTTTCTCCACTGCTCTCTGTACAGTTTCTGGTGTCTAATTTCTCTCCTGGATACTGGAGTGCAAACTGTTTCCTCCGGTTTCTTCTGTCTTGTGTGCTCTGTGATACCCTTGACGGGGGTTTGAAGCCTTAATCTAGCCGGAGCTCAGGACTCGTTGTGGGGTAAGGTGATGGTGATAAGGTCATTGTGATGTCTTGCGTATGGGCAGATCTAATGGCTCAGGGTTAGTTGATCAGTTGGCCATATGCAGAAGACAAGGTACTGCATAAAGATAAGTTGTGTATTTTCCACACAGTCTGAGGTCCAGTAAGTCTAAGGCTGAACAGTGTGGTGATTATGGTGATTAACATGTTTTAACAGAAGGGGGAACTTTGATCAACTGGGAGGAAGCTCAAATACACTGCGAAAAACATATCAACCCTCATAAGGATAAGGCTACTTTTAGGGGATACTTTACATTCAATGCAAACTTAAAGTCAAGATAGCCCCTGACACCTGTTGTCCAAACCAATTTTTTTCTCTCTGTAACATATTATCCTTAATTATTAGCTCAGTCTCTAAGTGTTGTCCAATGTTTTGTCCAGTTGTTGTTTGTGTTTCTGAGTCATTTACTATTTTCAAAACTCATCTGAAGATCTTTTTTAGACTTTTACTTCTAATTCCATTTTACACATTTGATCTTTGCTGTGCCTTTACTATATGCATACTGTTTGTGATCTCATTTGATCTCAGTTTTATTGCCATGAAAAGTATTAAAATAAAATCCAAATTTTGTTTAATTTAAGAAAAGAGGACCTGGATTATTAAGATATGTAATGTCATTAGAGAACATGCTTTTGTTTCATATTATTTAAACTGCTCTCATACAGACAGATATCATTATCAGCACACATCACAGAAGGACACTCTTTGACGTTCCCAGTGTACCAGAGTAAAGGTTCTTTTAAAAAAATGACTACAACGTATTAGGAAAATTAGCACTCTTCATTATTCAGCATTTAGATAAGGAACATGTTATTGCTGTACTGTAACTCTAAGCTTATGACTCACACAAAATCATCAAGATTAATGTAATATGCCTGCACACCTTAGAGATTCTTAATCCACTGCAAATTGTGATGGCTGTCTAGTGATATTTCTTTAGGGTCTAAGCTCAGTGTTAAAGCCTCCAAAATGAAATGACATTTGGGATTATGGCCATCTTGGAATTTCATTCACCAAAGGTTCTCATTCTGCGCAACAGAATCTGTGACATAATTCACCTTGATTGTATTGTATCTTATTCTGATTGTACATTTTCCTAAAAAACAAACTTTTGCGTAGATACTTGGGTGAACCCTGGTACATCTGGTAGGGAGCATGATGGATAATAGATAGATTTTCCTCTCTCTGGCAGGTAAAACGTGTCACATTTCCAACAGCTCAGCATCCTCTTCCTTGTGAATGATGTGTATAGAGCTGTTTGTCCTCTGGGTTAGGTCTTGAAATCCACTTCTTCAACATTAACTTGGAAGATTTTGGGTTGTCTTCTTAAAGTCTGGTATGGATAGGTCATAGGTCACCAGGACCTTTCTTTGCCAGGTTTTCAAAATTTCATTTTGCCAGTAGGCTACTAGGAGAAGAAGGGAGCAACCGCAAGAGACTTTCTGTCCAGGTGAGACTGACATTCGGGGTTCTTGGCTTTTGATGTTGTGATGTTCTCATAGTGATGGAACACTAGGAGAGACCCGACGGCATAGGCTTCATCATGGCACCCTGACCATCTGAGTCCGGGGCTCAGAGCGCCTAGCCTCGTAACCCTTCCGGATCCCGTTCCGGATTTTAACTGTGTTTGTTTTGTCTTGGTTGGATCCCCCGGTTTTGGACTTTGGACTGCGTCCCGGATTCCCCCTTTGGACTACCTAAACTTGTTTGCAATCGTCACGCCCCCAAGCACCGACTCATTATAGAGTCACACCCCCCCCCCCCGTCTGTCAACCCATCCTGATCCTCTTCGTCTCCCCCTCTGATGTCCTTCTTCACTTACTTCCGGATTATACCGTCTGCATAGGGTCCTGAAATACGCTTCGTGGGAGACTGGACCTGCTCCTGTTACATTTAGATAGATAGATACTTTATTGATCCCATGAGGGAAATTGCAGATTTAGATTTACCAAATTTAGAAGATTTCCCCACTTACTTACAGATTATACCGTCTACATAGGGTCCTGAACTACGCCTGGTGGGAGCCTGGACAGGCCCCCGTTACATGGTCGTTGCCGTGTCAGACCACTGGTAAGGTAAAGAATGCAGTAGAGCGTTTCCAGCCAAGAAGGAATGACCAAGATTTGCGTATTACACTACTTTCCATCAGGGACGTGTGTGTGAAGTAACGGTTCAGGCCCTATCGCCCTGAGTCTGCGGGTAAGGGGCAAGGAGAGTGGAGCACAGGGCATGAGCAGTGTCAAGCCTTAACTGCAGGAGGCAGGAACTGGTTTATTGATTGCCGAGTCTGGAAAATCTACAAACGAAGGGTTCAGTGGTCGGGTTTTGTCCTTGAGGACGACCTCAGAGTAGATCTGCAAGATATTAATGTCATGTGAAATAAATGCTCTACTGTGCAGCCTGAGAATAGGCACATTTGCATATCACAAATACAAATAAGCCAAGTCACAAATATGGAATTCATATATATCAAGGCTTTACTGTACATATTCATATGCCCCGTAGGTAGTAAGATTTGAAAACATGAACTACACATTTCAGATTAATGTTGCATTATGTAAAGAAAGTAAACATTCATAAAACATATACATTAACACACCCACAGTAGGAACAGTTATAGGGCTAGCAGAGAATTACAAAAAGCTAGGCATTAGGGACTTTTTTTCTTCTTTAAAAAGTAGAGGCTGCTATATCATATCAAATTCCCACTTCTTTGTCAGGACACCCTGGCAAGTGTAGCATATTTGCAACAAATTCACAGATGTAGCTTTCTCTATAATTATTTCCCCCGTGTTCCATCCACTAGAAAAGAGTGGTTTTGTTTTGTAATATAAAACATTATTCCTTGATTGAGAGGCTGGATGGTAAAATATTTAACATTTTGTCCGTGATGAGATGGGAGATGAAAATCACCACATCATTTGTAGCAGTTTTGTTATTTAGACTAATTAAGGGCTTGCTTTTATTCTGCAATACAGTTTTTTTCTGCTTTGTTTCACCAATGGAATTGGTATATTTTGACATGTAACATCAATGTGAATTAGAGGAAGAAGGTTGCTCCTGTGGAAGGTTATCGCTTGAATAAGGGTGCCCCTGACAGATAAAAATGCTAAACCTTATTAAATGTTATCCTGCTGTCAAGAGAGAAGTAATGTTCTCAACCCTGGGTTGTCTCACCAACTGACTTACCAAGATTCCCCAAGTACTGGCATAGAGTTAGCAGAGTGAGCCATTGATTGCCATTGATTGGGAAGTAATGAGGTCGCCAGGTATCTCTTAACCTTCTGAAAGACAGTAAGACCTGTGACTTTCTAGGTGTCTACATGCAAGCAGTGGCATTGGTGAGAGACGAACTGCTAGTCTTCCATTCACTGCCAGCTCTACCAAACCTGTACTGTGCAGCCTGCAATGTGTCAAATGACGGATGACTCTGCAGGTGGGCATTTCATAGGACCACATCTACGAGTCTTATTCTCTCCAAACTTAATGTTGAAATCATTGTCAGGAAAAAACAGACTTAAACCAACCAGTCATTCCAAATTATTTAGGTATATAATAAATGAAGTTTGTAACAGATGTTATAACATCTATAACAGATGTTTGGGAGGAAGATTAGTTCCTAATCTTGCACCTTTGGCTAAACCGACCACAGTTATTGGTAATTCCAGCAAGCACCAGCGCACTGATCAATTATCCAATCACGACATCACACTTATAACCAAACCTTCCACTTCCCGGGATATTTAAACCCTCAATACCCTCAGGTCTGCGTTGGGTATTAGCCTCTATCCTTGAAGCTCCTACCTCGCTGTTTCTACCGAAACATTCGCTTTCGGATTGAAACTCTGGTCTTGGAAAATTCTACCTTCGTCCCTCGACTCCCACTTCAGCCCAGCGACTATTTAGCCTTCGATCTCCTGTCCCTTTCACCCTTTTCCCGATCTCCTGAAACTCTCAGAACAACGCACAGGGTCCTTCCTCTACCTCGTGGACAGAGCATTCGTTACGCTCATGTCTCACTCGTACATCTCCCACAACTCTAACCACACCCTTGCAGCAATTCCTAGCTCACTCCTTGCAATAGTGAGGGGTGGTGGGGTTCAGACTGACGCATTCTCACAGCTGGGCTGTCATTCTGTCAGCTAGGTGAGTCACACCAATACTCTTTATATCTCATCCTTCTTTTGCATTCATTAGGATGTAACTGAACTACTGAAACATATTTGGCAATTGCAATTCATAAAAAGCTGCCCATTAATACTGAACTTAAGTATACTACATTGTAGACTAGGATTTGATATTGAGTAAATAGTGCACATACATAGAATTTTTAAATTAGATTTTAAACTGGGTGACCCCAGTTTGAAAGTGATTGCTTTAAATTTGCCCTTCAGTCAGAGGAGATTAAGGAACTTCTTCCCTTATAGAAGTGTCTTAAAAAAGAAAAATAAAACTGAAAAGGAAGGAAAGGCACAGAATTACAAACATGCAGCTAGCTCTCTTTTAGACCTTTCCAAACCTCTGCAAATTAGCAAACAGCATGAAGCTGATTAAAAGGAGAGAAAAAAATTAAGTCTTTCTATTGAAGAAGGTCATCATGATGAAAGGTGCTTGAGTGGAAAATCAATGAGCAGAGGATGTGCGGGCCCATCAAATCCATCTTCCAGAATGAAAGCAGTCCATCAGACTATTACGCAAACCACCTTCTCAAAACAGAAAATGTCAGATCTGCATTAATTTACATAAAAGAATGCCCTCATTAGCAGGAGATACTGTATAAAACCAGTTATTCATTTAACTTCAATACTTTCTAAAGTAAATGTTGTGATTAATCCACAATAGGAAAGTTACCACAACAAATAAATAAATGTGTGGTAATCCCAGTGCCTGTTGAACCTCTGTACAGTATGTTGTACTATTAAAGTGTAACAAAGGACAGTCTCAGATATGATGCTTAACGTGATGACGGTTAATATTATTGTCATTGTTGTGCCCATATTGATTTTAGCTTTATGCTGTTTCTTGTTGATCACAGAAATGCTGTTCATTGCATTTTATGCAGCTTGCCAATATACAGTACTACCTCTGTATTTCTGGAGGCAACCATGAGCAGCAGTGGTTTGGGCTCCAGATGTGTGATACGATGGTTGTGGGTTCTAGCCCTTGGTGAGGCACTGCTGTTGTACCGTTGAGAAATAAATTTCACTTAGACTGCTTTTGTAGATGCCCAGCTGTATAAATGAACACAAATGTAAGCTGCTTTGGATAAGAGCATCAGCCAAATAAATTAATAGCATGTTCGTTATTTCTCAATCTTCATCAAGGGGAACTTGTGGGTCTTTATTCTCCTATCTTGATTATCTAACTACAGCTTGTTTTCTAATTAAGAGTTTCTCTGGGGGAAATGTGCTAATTGCAAAAAGTGTCTGTTGTGCCAGCAAAGGGATCCTGATTTTGATTCTTAAAAAAAAGTCTCTGTGAGGCAATGAAAATGGAGCGTCTTCAATCTGATGTAGTTCAAAGGCATTGTAAAATAACCAATTTAAAAGAATAATCATAACAGATTTAAACGAGAAATAAAAGAATTCAATTGCCTTTGTTATGATATTGAGTTGATATACTGTACAAGAACAATAGCTTTCATGAATAACAATGTTTTGCTGACATGATTGAGGTGAAGTGGATAGCTACTGTGCAAACAGCCTTTGAACTTACAAAATCAGTTTTTAAACAATTCATTGGAAAAGCCAGATAATTTGAGACAATGATATTTCTAATGTTTAAAATAATAACCATAAGACAATACCAACCATTACCACAGGTCTGACTCTACTTAATAGGATCATGTGCTTGGGTCTAAACTGGTCTTAAAGATCCTTACCTGCAAAGCCCATTAATAATATTTCATATTATTATTCATAAACAGCCATTGTTATATCTAGGGAATTGTAAAAATGTCAGTACAGTAAGCTCTTTGCCCCAAATAAAAATTAGTTTTTCTCAAGTTCAGTGTGCCCCAACCCTGTTTTGGAATTCTAAGTTAGATGATAAATTAGAATTTGATTTCGAAAAGGTTTGTATTCATATTTAGAATGGTAAAATCTTAATTTGTCCAGGCTGGTTTGCAGACTCTGACTCATCTTTGGTTTAAATAGAAACTTTCCTGTCCATCAGGAGGAGCTGTTGATTGAGCTTAGGCTTTTTAACCCGGCACTCTGATAGTCTTGAGAGTCCAACATTGTCTGTGTGCTGTAACATAGCTTTGTTTTCTGGTAGGCCTGCTGCTCTTAAAACTGCAAGTGAATGTTACTTTTTTCTGTAGATCTGATATTTTTTTGTGTTGTTTTATAACTATTTTTGTACAAAACACTGCACATAAGTAATCACTAGTTCTGCACTTTATTTTATTAGAATGCAAATGACTAAACTATTTCATACAGAGGCCATGTAACATTTTTTGCTCTTCTATTAGTAACACAGCTCTTTTTTCTTAAATTAAATAATAGTCATTACTTCAAAATATGAAATTAAACGTTAAAACAGGTTGATTAACATTTGGGGATGTATTTCCACTTGGCCTGATATAATTCAAGCCAAATGGGAGATCCAGATGGTCCAAATACTTTAATGCAGAAATCTGCATACTGTATACAGTGTAGCTTGGTTCTTTCAAATACTGTGGAGAATATCATTCAGGCATGTATTTAATTTCATTCCATGTTAAGTGAAGTTTTGACAAACTGAGACATAATATTCACTTAAATTAATAGCCACTAGCTTAAAAAACCTATTGTTGGATAAATAATATACACAGCAAAAAAAAACAAAAAAACAAAAAGGAAACCACTGGGGCTCCAAGGTCTTCTCTTATCCTTATTATATTTTCTATTACATTTTTAGATAAAGTATTTAACATTTTGGAACATCTAATAGATTTGTTCCATGCTGAAAAGAGAAGAAAGGAAACACAACGTTTCGGCTGTGGGGCCTTGTTCAGGTGTCACCCAAAGAAGAAGCTTGACACCCGAAGAAGGCTCCACAGCCGAAACGTTGTGTTTCCTTTCTTCTCTTTTCAGCATGGAATAAACCTTTACTTGTTCCTTTGCAATCTACGCATGTTGACACATCTACCCACCTGAACTTTTTAGCATTTATACATATTTTATCTTGATATTTTCCCAATGCACTTGTAACTTGGTTAAGGGTACAACAGCAACCTCACCTGAAATGTGAACCCACATCTTTATAGTTAAACTTCTAATAGCCTAGTACTGCACAACAGTGCCCTTCATCTTTCCTTCTTTAATAATTTCCATTTTATATCTTCACTTCCATACAATATAGATGTGTATTTAAATCAATGTATAATAAAATTGTCTAAAAAGCAATTCCCTCACATGACGCACCCTGGTAAGGCTAATAGATTTCACAATTCACTCATTTTCTACTGCTATGACAATACTATACTGTATATTTCATAAAACAGAATCTTATAGAAAAATGTATAATAAAGTATTAAATTGTTCTGTTTTATGGACCTTAATCCAAGGAGATTTGTGCAATTACAAAAAAGAAACAAGTTTAAGTAGTACAAAAATAATTAAAAGTGGTAGAAGCAAGGAAATCTCCAAATAACACATAGTATGAAATTATAAAAACACAAATAACAGGACAGTTTAATTATTCTTATGTTTTCTTTTATATAAGAAAGTCACTTACATTTTAAACTTAATTTAACAGAGTGTTCTTGAATTCCTTCAATAGCTCTATACTTTTTTCACTTTGGCATTCTGTATGTCTCTGATTTATCACTCCTGTCTTATTTGCTGTGGTTTGCTACTTTGTACTGATTTTATAACACAGAAAAGGTTTAGAAGAAGACCCACTTGGGTTATTAATTAACCATTCTGTTTTCCATCACTGCACAGAAAGATCCAATGCAGACATTACTGGACCACAGTGGCTGTTTCACAGGATTCTGCTACTTATGCAATGAAGCTGTAGCTCATATCTCTGGAGTGCCAAGTTTCCACTCACGAAAAATGGAATTTTATAAATTGAGAATCCGTTCGATAAGACTTTCATCTTAACAGGTTGTGCCTGTAGGTGACTTGGCGTCTGGCTTTATAATCCAATGAATCACAGCTGAGCTATTTGCAGTCATTACAATTTAGTTAAGTGCATTAATAATTTAAACTCAGGAGCCAGAAAATTATAAGGGCATATGAATACAGTCGGTCTGGATCCCTCTGATCTTTCCATTCTTTGCACAATCCCTAGCTATGTTTCACTTTCACTGTGTGTTGTGGCTTTTCTACACATCTAAATTTTATGAACAACTCCTTTTCTCCAGAGATTAGCCTAAAGCTATGACAGGCCATACAGTTTCTGAATTAATGCAGTAGATAAGCAGTAAAAAGGAGAAATGTTGGCAATATGTGATTATAGATTAAATGATGCAATTTCAGGGTCAACGTTACACTCAGCACTTAGTGAGAGGATGACAAGTGAAGATGAATGTAATATGAAAGGAGGAATTTATTTCTAACGAGGAGCACAATAGTGTCTTCTGCCATCTTCTGGGTACTTAGAGAAGCAAAGCTCCTTATCAGACTATCAAACACGAGAAGAGGCCACGCAATGTGTTTGTATACTGGCACGTCTAAAATATTTTGGGTTGTCTGTAGGGTTCAGAATTCAGAATTTCAGTATTGTTTAAAAGGTATATTTTTGACTACCACTGTTTATTTTTCAAGGGATAATGCTGAACATATCATCTTAAAACAAAATAATAAACAGGATTAATACTTGATCTTTTATTCACAGAGGCTTGTTAGAAGGCAATGACAAATATCTCTAAATGATCCCCTCTAGATATATTTAGTATAGAAATCAAGTTAAAAAGGTTTTTTTACCAAGCTTTGCAAACATGTTTGATAAGTGTAAGCTAGATATATACTGTACATAGACTTTTAAAAATACCTAAAGAACAATCAACAAGTTCTCCAAAACCTATATTGCTTTAAGTGAGATGAATAGTAATGAATAGAAATTTTCATTCCAGCTCCATTTTTGAGATGAGGGACAAATTTGAGATGCCTCATTTTAAATTCAGGTGCTGCTTTTAGAAAGTGCAGAGTAGGGCTCGGAGTGTGATTTGTACAGAGGCATTCATTCCAAATGAGAGCAGTATAAATAAAAATGATTACGAATCAGTAAATAGTTTTACCAACACAATCCATTAGTCACTCAACCCTTTCTAAACACCAAAGCACTTTACATTAATCAGCACCATGCATTGTAATGCTCAGGTCTCCTTCAATGAGAACAAAGCTCCTCATTAACGGAAAAAAAAATGAATGTACTTTGATTTCTATGTAATTATTTGTTAATTACTTTTTCAATATATAATATGCTTACATATCTGAAAATATAATCTTTGAATTGTTCAACAGAACATGTTCCAACCGAACAGAAGACACTATTCTACTATATCTTAAGAAGGATATGTCATTTTGCATATAGGGAACAATTACTTGATACAGAAACCATTTATTTCAGAATATGATCTTGGTTCTGATATTATTATTACAACAACACGAATAATAATAATAATAATAATAATAATAATAATAATAATAATAATAATAATAATAATACATTTTTTTATATAATTGAGGTACTACAGGGTGTACATAAAGAATATCTTAAACCTAGACTACAAAACAGTATTAGAATATAAAAGGCATCTAGAAAAGTGCTGTTCTATATGTTAATGAGTAATTAAAAAGAGCAGAGGCAAACGAAAGAAGGACAGAACGAGTTAAGAAGGAAGAAGAAAGAGGGTCAGAAGACAGATATCAATTGTTGTGAGCAGGCAATCAAAAGTTCATTCAGACAAAAATAAGGTCATCTGAGCAGCTGCACTGCAAGAAGATCAAAGTAACCGAGAAAAGGTTGCTCATAAATTCCTCAATTCCCAATTGAGGTTTTTCTGATGTGAGGGACTGCACAATTCGACAAGTACAGTATAAGCATGGGTACAGCTAGCTACGAGAGTTGCAAAAGACATAAGTTTACAGATAGAAACACCACCAACTATCACTTCAAAAGCAATTCATGGTGAAATTGAAAGATCCGAGACAAAATTGTAAAAATAAAATCCCAGAAATGTACCAGCTTGGGAAAGAAAATGTGCAAGTTTGTGGATGTAGCTGTTTAGCTGTCAGAACTAGGTTTAATTTTAGACAGTTTTACTTTAGACCTGTAGATGTGAAAATGAATAGGTTAGGGTACAGACACAAGCATTTGACAATTATAAAAGTGAAGACCCTAAAAATGACAATGGCCCAGATATCCAACAAGAGAAATATAGTGTTGTTACACTGAAGCAGTAGTTAAATAAAAATAGGATTCAGGAAACAAAAAATAGACCAAGAAAGTGGCAATATGAAATTATTTCATTTGCAAGAATAACTGGGTGAGAAAAGACAGATTATGGAAGAAACCTGGGAAATGTTTGCACTAGTTAATCAATGAAGACATTAATTTAATACAGTATTAAAATAATAATAGAACAAAATTGGCACAAAGGCATATAACATGGAAGAGTACCAACCATGAGTACGAATAAAATGTAATTCAGTTATGTGCTCATATTGTAGTACAGGGTGACTGGATGATTTACAAGCAAAAAGTGCCACACGAAAAGGTCTATGGAAGTAGTGATTTAATTTTGCTGTGGTGAATGGAATAAGCTCTAGCTTGTTATAACCCTCAGCATAAGAAGTTCCTCGATAATGGATGATAATGGACAGAAGAATGCAGAGTTAAAGCTCTAGTTAAAGCTACTCCATGCGACAGATTCCTCCCTGTTCTATTATATGCAGTTTTACTGTACAGTATTTCCTTTGGAGTTGTGTTAGCAACATACTGTAGTAACAACATTATGTCTCAACAATCATTGCATTTAATTAGATTGTCACTAGTAGAGTATGCAGGAAAGCACTAAAGCACTATTAAGTAAACATTCAATACTGTAACAATTTGTCTGACAACCATACACAGCTGCAATACTTTAAAGATTTTGAGAATCAGCGAGGTTTTGGGGATACCTATACATCCATGTGACTTCAGATCTACAGTGTGTAAAAGTCATAGACACAATCAGAGTTACAAATTGTGTATGCTGAACCTGAACAATTTATTCTAAGCCTCTGTTTCCTACTATTACAACCATTTTTAGTGTCACGAGAAACAATTGGTTTGGGTGAGAAGTCAAGCTTAACATTTGAGATTGTGGCCGATAGTTTAGCTTTGCTTGGGTATTCATATTCAAAGCAAAGGGTGTTGAGACATGTATGAGAGACAAAATGCATTTCAGCTTTAATACTATCATGAAATGACCAGACTGTTTCACACAGTTAAGAAACTTGTTCTGTGCCAGAACACTCTTTACACGACCAGGTATAGTAATTAACTGGGATGCTCCGCTTCCTTCCGCATTGAGACCTAACAGGAAGATAGCCCTGATCTTGGCAGTATTAGTAAGTGTAAGTTGTAGGTGTATTGTCCTACTGTTCATAATAGTGAGCTAAACGGTTGTAACACACACAGCCTGGCTTTCACACTCAGAAACACTTTAAGTAATGAATCCACACCAACAACTCGATAATCCTCCAGCTGTCAGGAGTGGGCTGTAGTGTTTAGTTTATAGGAATTAAGTGGGTTGTGCATTCAGTAATTTATATCCAGCCTGCTTCATAATTTTCATAATGTGGGCTCAATCTTTCAAGCCTATTTATAGGGTATATTAGTCAAACAAATCTGCTCTAACATCTAGGCCAATAAACTGAGGCTCCTTTCTTATATAGGCTGGCTTTTGCCTACAGAACTGTGAATTAATGCAGCAAAATATTCTCCTGTAAGGAATGCTCATTTCAAAGTAAAACCTCATCTTTCTTATTGCTTTAGGAACTCAAATCTACAATATTGAAGGAACTCTTCTCCAAAAACACTGGGTGTGTAATAATAACCGGATGCTGTAGTATATTGTCCTAAATTTTATTTCAAGAGTACAATTGCCCAAATCCTGAAATACAGTAGTTACTTGTGATTAATGAGTTTTAATGTAACACAACAGCAACAGCAATTGCACTGAGGGATGTTGCCACATAATGAACCTCGAAACCACTAATAATTAGAATTGCAAGGATAAAAATAATATTTGCTTTCTTTAGGAAATATCAACTTCTGTTTTTATTATTGATAATTATGTTTTATCAAACAACAAGGGAGATTCTAGAGAGTATAAATTTAACAGGTCTTTTAATTGGACGTACTTTTAAGAAGGAAGTGAAAAGGAACAGCATCTCAACTCACATTTTCAAAATCAAGATGACTTGTCACAAACTCCTCTTGTATTAAACCAGGACATTAAGGAAATAAGTTGTTCTGTCAGCCACAAATACCCTAAAATAGATGCTTCTTTTAGGAGAAGTATTGATTTTCAGTGGTTAATGTATCACATTGTAATCCATGCAATGCAATACACTTCCTTTTGGGAAGAACTGTAAGACTTTAAACTAGGATTAAGGGCTCATTATTCTTTGGGTTATTTAAAACAGTACAGTACCAGCCAAACTGTGGTATACGCAATTAGCCTACAAATGTTCAGTTACAATCAGCTTTCTGTTTTGCTCTTTGCATTGAAATTAGCTCCACAATGGAATTTGCCTTTATAGACCGGCTACTAAATTAGCTTATTAGCTTACTTGAGTTCATTTGCGTTAAAGTCTGAAATGGATAGCTTCCAGCATTTTTCTTAAGTGTAATTATCAAGTGTACACCACTCAAAATCTAAAACAAAAAAGCTGGGTCAAACAATCTACTTACAGCTTAATGAAAGTTAACGATTCATTGATCAAACTCATTTCTGTCTAATTAAACCTTTCTTGCATCGTAGAGAAACATTTTAAAATTATTTTTAGCATTTAAATCTAATGGTGACTCTTGTTCATCTATTTTTTGTGTAATGCCATAGCTTTGAATTGTGTGATTTCTTCATTTTTAGATTCCCACATGTTCTAATGAGACATTTATGACAATTATTAATACAGTTGGGTGGTTTATTTTAATGCAGATACTTTTTTAGTATATCATGTCTTTCTTTGCTTTCAAAAAAATATTTTGATCACTGTAACCTTGTACTGTCTTGGTTTTGTTTAAATATGATTTGAGATGCCATTAGAGTTACAATCTTCACTATAATGGCTCCGGTATCAGTGTACACTGCACCAATCGGGGATGAATCATTTCCATTTCTGTTGGAATTAATTTAAGTATTTCCAGTATCATTTTTAGTAGATCCAGAATGACCCATCATCTGGTGAGATGCAAAGAGATGGCAGCCAAACAGCAGCTGAATGCTACATACTGACCTTCTGGTATGGTCAGTATACTAGTAGAAAATGTGTTTTCAAATTTATTTTAACATAGCATTTGGATGTGATGTGTGAAACCATTCAGAGGGAATTTATACATTAGCAATTTAATTTAGGATTACTGACTGCAAATGTGCCTCAGAAGCAAAACGAAAAGTGCAGATAATTAAATGTTTTTTTTTTTTAAATCAGCAGTGATCACATGAGCTTCAGCTAAAAAGGTCTTAATAAGTATTCACGTTCCCTTTTCAATTTGATTAATTTTACTTCATATAGTCCCACTGAGTCCTCTGGGAGTGTTCAGTAACAGCGTGCTTTTGGGAATATATGATTGTGCCATGTAGCTTGCAAAACACCCAGTGGTGATCAGAGATGTAGAAGGTGTCCAAATCACTATCAGATTGCCGAATAAGACTGAAAGAAACTATATCTCCAAGGAACCTCAACAATCAACAATGTGAATGGAAAGTCACATAAAGTGTTTAAATGCAAAAGAAAACTATATTTGTCTTTCATATACAGTAGTTATAAATAAGAAACATAAATCTTACTATATAAGTATATAATAGTTAATGTTCAGGGCAGGATCTCAAAATAGAATCAGATTGAGGGGGACAGATGATCTAGCTATGGGTGACTGGAGCCCTACAATACCAGTGATATTCTAATATTAAATAAGGCAGCAATGCTTTTGGTACACATTATATGCAGCAGGACAATATATGTCCAGGTTAGGAATTTTTAAAGTAAATACACATTTATTTCAAAATCTCCAGACTTGCCTGTTTAAACTGTAAATATTTTGAAAATAAAAAATAATATGCTAAGGTGATATTCGCATCTCTAGTTTCACAACTTAAGGAAGATCACACGACAAAGCAGTCAGTACAGTGCATTTCTATAGTTGTGCAGACCTGGCAATTCGATTTTCTGTTTTTCTTCTGTTTCCTCCTGTTATGCCACTTTGTACTTACACTATACAGTATGTGTATGTCTCTGTAGGAACATCTAAGCAGACAGCACAATCACTTTGATTTAGACACGAACAGAAACTAGTCTATCATTCTTCAGATTCTGCAGACTTGAGTAATAAGGACAATCAGTAACATATGTTGAAAGTGCACAAAATCTGTGCTCTAACGTAAATAAAAATTGAGCTTTATCTCTTGTGTTTGGACAGGCGATAATATTAAAAAGCTCCAACAGAGCAGAAAATGACACTGATTGCCACAAAATTTATCAACTGCCCTACAGTATGTACATTGGAAGGCGAGTTGCAGACTCAAATTAGGCTGTCAGTTTTTCTTCTGTACTGTGACACTGGACTGTCAGACAATACAATTAATTCCGAGAACAGAGAGATGGCATGACAAAGCCTTCTGAACACTTTCTCCATTAAGCAAATACTTGATACTGTATATGATATACCGTCCCTTAGGGTGGAATTGCTTTGACTTGACATTCAAAACGACTACATGAGACAAAACGGTTTCTCTTTCTTCCATGCATAATTTGAAATTCACGTTGTTTTTATTTTGAATTATTCCACCACACACATGCCACCACACCCTTCATTTCTTAATCGACTCAATTACACTGCTGCAACCCTTGTACCAGCAAACGAGGGCTAAGGAACACGCATGCTGTCCTTTGAAGATGACATTGTCAGCCATCTATCATTTTTCACATTGCAAATCCTAAAGCCCAGGTCTGAGTATCGATTTGAGGATCAGTACAGCTCTTGGGACCAATAAAGTTCTTAAGTGTCACTGTGGCAAAGCAAGTCAAGGATTGCCAACCAACCCATAAGGCATTTGGTCAATTTTCACCGCTGAGACTGAGCATAGGCATGAACTGTAATATTTATATACTGTACCAACCATGATTTGTTTTCCATTACAAAAATGGCAATGATTAAATCTATTTCTTTTCTCTAGCACTGGCTTTTTGGTAAATTTATATCAACACCTACTGAGTACTTTCACTGAATATATTTATCAAATATTTTTGAGAGGTTTTTTATATTCAAAATCTGGACCTTACATTTGTGTTTCAGGTTTATAAGTGGAAATTGTTCTGTGCTAAATTTCCATGGATACAGGTTTTCAGCTGAATAGATTAATAAGAGTTATATTAATGCTCATGTACATAAGAACAACAGTTCCAAAAGAGAGAACATAATTGGACTCATTTTGTTTGATTTCAAATGGATAATTGATCCAGGAATTGCATCCAAATATTCAATCATTTTCACACATTCAATGGAAGCCTCTCAACTCGATCTTCAATCATCCACACATGAAAATGTATTTAAAACATATTTGTATAAATCAGTGTATTTACAAATAGTTCTTATCATTATCATGCTTAAATGGACACAAAGCTCTTGGCCCGAAGTACAAAACCAGGACCTTTCTTTGATAAAACAATATGGCGGGATATTTAATTGGTTTTATCAAGACATCACACAAATTAATTGTAAACTATTAGAAATGGATGGAAGGAAAACAGGTCTTTTTGGTTTCTGGGGCTGGAGTGGCTTTCGCAACCACTAATTTAGGGCACACCGTACATAGAAAAGCTGTCAGGCTGAAACAATTTCATAGAGAAAGGCAGACCTCTAGTGGAAAGAGAAGATACTTACATTTTACTTTGTGAGCCCATTAAGGAGCTTCAGAATTTGTTTTGAAATTGTTTGGTCATTTAGTATGATAAATTATATGAAATCCAAATGTTCTAATGACAGGAGTTCAAAGTTTTAATTAGCCTATCCTGTTCAAAATAAATAATTTTGATTTAATCTTCTTCAGTGATCATACCTTTTTTTAAAAAAAAATATTAACCATTTTTGTGGAGATACAGTACGTCGAGGTGCATAACATTTTCGTTACACTATGTAGTTTAATTTCACATGCACAAATTGTTTCTATTTTTCTCCTTTCCTCCCTCCTTGTTTCAGTTAGAAGACCACATGAAAATAAGTGTTTATAAAGCTCTTTCTGGAAACAGCAGCCCAGTGCATTCAAGCTAAAACAACTACAGATTTTTATTCTTAAACGGAAAAGATTGCGAGAGGACCTGTCTTAAGCATTCAGATTCCTTAAAGGTGCTCGCAAAAGAAACCTTTTGTCTTACTACGGCCTTCTTCAGATGCAGAGGTGAAACATCAATGGAAAGACACAAACAGGAACTGCATTTAAAACTGGGAACAAGAAGCTCCTCCTTACAGAGAGGGTTATGGAAATGTGGAACAAACTTCCTAGTCATATTGTCAAATGCAATACAGTACCATTGCTCTTTCAAGAAAAAAAGCTGGATGAGGCCTATAGAATACTGAACCAAATGGCCTCATTCCATATGAAAACTTTCTTATGTTCTTAAGCTTTTATTTTTTGTTAATCGTGTATGATCCCATCCCCCTAAGAAACCCTTGTGAAGCTTGAAAGTCTGACTAGTGTAAGTTAGTGAGTTGTGGGGCAATATTCTGCCACTCCCCATTATAGGAGAAAGCAGAAAAGAGGCTGTGGAGAAAAGTGGCAAATAAAAATGCAAATTATATGTTTATTAGATGTAACATTAACAAACCATGTCTTGGTAAATTATTTGCTGTGTTTAAAAAATAAAGTATGTTGCTCTGTGCTCTAAGGCTTCTGACAACTGATAATTTCACAGGGAACTGATCAGACAGGAGGCACGATCACAGTATGGTGTACCACTTGTCCCCAAGCATTATTATAGCTAACATGTTGAGTCCCAACCACTGAATCAGCCAAAAATAAAAATAAAAAGACAAAAAATATTGCAGCACACTACTTTATTGAGAATTGAGTCCATCATTTTCTTTCAAGGCAGTCTTGATCTTGTTCCAAAGATCCCTAGAATTACATAAAAGATTAAGTGGTCCTAAAAGTACAAAATATACTGTATATATATTTGTACAGTATATTTAATTATTTTTGTGACACATACTTTTGCACTTCATCAGGAACCTTCATCCTGCCAAGTACTTTAGATGTGCCATTTTCCAGATCCTTTCAAATGAATGAAAAATAAAACCCATTGAGTTACTTTTTTTCTGAGGGTTAGAAAAAAGCTCTTGTCACTTAGCATTTTCTTTTCCATTTCATTTTAAACTTGCTTTAACTAAAATATGAATAAATATTATTGGTTAGTATAAAAGTAATGTATCTCACATGTCTGTATGAAAACAACAGTGCCAACAGAGAAAATACAATATGACAATTTGCCACATAGTAGAATTCAGTTAAGTGTTGTTCAGTTATTCTCAGCAAGACTGTTAACAAGAGTTTCAGCAGGCCTTGAGTGAAATTGTACATACAGTATGCTGTATGTAAAGCTTAATAGTATTAACTGTTAAAATGTCAAAAAACATAAAAACAGTAATATAGATGTAGGTTAAATACAACAAAAACAGTGTGGCATAAAACAAGTGTTTTATGTATAGAAAATAATTCGAAACAGTTTAGTTGCAGGTCTATATTTAGTTAAATAAAAATAATGCATAGCAGCATCTAGCATTACAGACTTACTTTTGTTGCTTGTTGTAGATGTTCATTGGAGGTTAACAATTTCATTACTTCAGCCTGCAGATAAAAAATCATGTCATTAAACTGGATATTTGTGTGTCTGTGCCCCTGACATAAATCAGAAGTGAGATGTATGTGGTGCACACATTTTTTTAAAAAATGTATAAGGTCTTGTGATTCGGTTTAGTGAGGAAATAAGAAAGTAATACATGTTTTTTTCTAAACAGACAAATCATATATATATATATGTGGTCACACTTAAGAGTAACAGAATGCCACACCATCCCAGTACTGTATGTTTATCTTAATTTGATCAGCAGCGGAGTCTGAAATTGGAAATACTGAAGTTCCCTATAATCACTATAATGGAAAATATATAGCTTTGCAACTTAGCAACTGAGAGTATATCGGAAGAGTGCAGCTGCTCTAACTACACACATTCTGATGAGCAAGACATATTCTGTTCAATTATGTGGGAGAAGATGTGTCTTAGGGTACAGCTATGTACTATATTTCAGCCATCTGTTTGCTCCTCTCTGCCTACAGGATGCAGGTTTGCTCTGCTCTTCTGAAATGCACTCACTTGCAATACATGTCTTCAGTTTCTTGTACAAATTCTGGCACATGACATTTTTGTTGTGCCAGATTATTTTGTGGATAGCCAGCCTCTGTGCAGAAGTGCTAATTGTAAAACAGTGGTTGACACTCTTCACTCACCTACTGTAGAAATATCTTTACCTTTGAGTCTCTGATACATCTTTCAGTTGTGCCAGTAGTGATGGTTGAAACCATTTTTTCTTTGATTTCTCTCTCCAGCTCCCGAACCTCTTCCCAAGCTGCCCACACCTGGTACCTCATGTGCTGAATATGGTCCAGTGTGCAAAGAGTGATCTCTTTGTGTTTCATTGTCTGCACATTATCCTTGTGGATTTCTGAAAAAAAAGTCCAGAAGTCGCGAATACAATGTCATGGTTCCACTTGTCATCTGAAATAAATTTACAAACTTTAAGGAAACATCCAAAAGTGAAACTCAAAGATATCACAAAAATGACTATACCTAAAATGAAATGAACAAAAGGAAAGAGCACAGGTAAAGAAGGCCTTTGCCCAATCTTCATTTAACCAAATTTCCATTTGGCTGTTAGCAGCTACAGGAACTGATCAGAGGATCTCATCCAGTATTTCTAGTACTAGTCTCCACTGCAGTATTCATTTCTGGTCCTATTTCTTTCTCTTGGTCCTTACAATATCCCTTTTACTGTACCCATGCTTTTGATTCATTCAATTCCTTTTCTTTATCCACAAATTGTATATTTTTAATCACTTTATAAACTGCTTACTTTCTCCTTATGTTTTCTCAATGAACTTACTAAACCATGTGGGTCACTACTTTCTTGACATCTACGTGCATTTTTGGGACTAATCTGCTCTGTACTTGAAACAGAATATCTTTCAACTGTTACCATCTGTTACCCACACTACAGTTACCTTGCTTAACTTAACTGCATTTGCCTTAAATCGGGGAAAAAACACCTAGAGTATATGAAGATTAAAATATCAGATTCGATTTCGGCGTCACACATACAATACATTGCCTGCCATGTGAATTCAAAAAAAGGTAACATTATACTGTAAATAAACACAGTTTATTAAAATTCACTTGCCTTTTTCGTCAAGGCTTCCGGGTTTTGATACTTCAATCTGCAACTCATTCCTCAGTCTGGTGCAAACATTTATAGAAGAGACAATAAAAATTAGTGAAGCATGAAATAGTCAAATGAAAGCTGTTTAAGGATTCATTTGGAAAACATGCCAAAAAACATTAAAAACCCTTTAGTAGGCACCATATTCTGAAAACCCATTAGCTGAATTCTCAAGTGAATTGTTCTGAAGATTGTATTTCTAGACAGGTGAGCTTGAGTTAAGTAGTTGTTAAACACATTTATAATAAAATTATGATTGTATTTTTGTAATTAAAAAAGTGATTATGATGGCTATGAAGACCAAATAGCTTCCAGTGGAATAACATTTGAACAAAGTTTCCTTAAAGTTTAAAACTGACTGAATCAGAGTACCTTAGATCAAATAATAGATTTAGTCTGCATATCTCATATTTTTATGAAATATTTGCCATTATTGTGCAACACATCTATGTGTTAATTAGACACAAAATATTACTGGTTTGGATTAATCTTTTAATGCAGTCTCAATCCAGAAAAGCATATTTTCCCGAGTTCACATTTCAAAATGGGTAAAATTTCCTTTAGCATTGTGATAGAAAAAGACTGTCTTGAGGGTGAAGTTTCCAGTGGCATTCAACAAAGAAAGACTTTCTGTGTAATAATTACTGCTCATTTTCCTCCAGTGCTCTCTTAGCTGTTTCTCCCAGCCGGAGGACTTCCTCTGTGGCCAGCTCTACATCCTGTGTCATCACAAACTGGCTCTGTGTCCTTTGGATTTCTTCCACCAGGGGCTTTCATGGGTCAGAATGTGAAATATAACATTCTGAATAAGAGAACTACACAGAAAAAAGCTATGGAATTTATATAGAACATTTCCAACATGCAGTGTTTGGAGCAGTATGTGCTGGTACACCTAAGGATATGGCTAAAGTTAGCTACTTTACTATTTGCTAAAGTATGCCTAATATTATTTATATTTTGATCTAAATAAATCAGACAGCAAACTTAAACAAGCAAGTAAATAACAATGCATAACTAGCTAACTGCATCACTGCATTTCACACATCCTTAAACCTTAGTTCCTTTTTACTGCTTCATACACAATTGTGCTCCACTGAGCTGCTGTCTTTAACAAACATTTACATCAAAGGACAATAAGCTTACCATGAGCTGAAGTGCAGGCTGGGATTCAAGGAGGGAATTTAAATAGAAGTCATATTCCATCTAACAGAAGAAAAATAAATTATCAAATTTCCTTAAAAAGGGGGCTAGGTCTATGTGTAATTTTACTAATTTTTCTACTTTTTAAAAAAATTAAAATTCCTTTTTATGTGTCTCTCCAGGAACACCATGGGGTATATGTTTCGCCAATCAAACATATGTGTATTTATAAGTGTATCACATGGTTATATGATGCCTTAACATACAGTAAGGACAATCCTCTTTGGAATCCACAGAAACACAAGCAAACTGATCTCCTCATTTATGTAAATGATATCTACATTTTTTTATGTGTATCTTCACATTTAATTGTAGGACTTAAGGCAGTAAGACATACAGTAAAATGTATCCATAAAAATAAAATACCTTAATTTCCTTCAAAAGTTCCCCAAAGACCTGTGACCCATTGCACACGTCAGAAAAAATGTCACTAAACACCTTCAGGTGTGAATAACTGGGCCCGTCCGTGGAAGACAATTTCTTCAGTTCCTGTGTTACAGATATTCAGATGTCATTGGAATAGCTTAGGGAACACCACTTCATACACATATTGTGTCAACCTGTCAGGCCACGGAATCTGGGGTGTTTTCACCTTCCTACAACTGCAATTTGACAGCATTTCAGTTCCTTTTTGTAAACATTTTAATTTATTTGTATTCGGGCACAGTATTAGGGCAATATTAATAATACAGTATTAGGGCAAAAAATAAGATTACCCTTTAAACACGATGCCAGGTAGAGTCAACAGACATCTATGGGACATGTATTAATCCAATTTAACACCACATTAATTCAGTAATGATATACTTTTCATTGTTGTAGTACAACAGCGTCACCTTGCCCAAGATTTTAAAAAAACAAAACAGGATGAGTTTCAAAAGTGTTGTTTCAAAAGTGAAATAGATGAGCAGTTTAAGATAAGCATTAATTGTCTGCTACATTCATTTACTATTAATGCTTCTTTATGAAAAGGCGGCGTTGTAGCACACGTGTTACCTATCCATCTGTCCATGAAGCCATCCATCTGTGTTATGACTGTTAGACCTATCCCTGCCAGCAAGTAAAAGGGCACAAGGCAGGATACACCCTGGATAGAATGTCAGTCCATTGCAGGGCATGTACACACACAGACATGCACACACTCACACCAGGACCAATTTTCCAGGAGCCAATTAGCCTACCAGTATGTCTTTGGACTGTGGGAGAAATCTTGGGAAAACACCTGCAACGCATTTCATAATTCAGGCTCTTTACAAAGTTAAAAACATGCCAGGGTTTGTAATATGTCACATATTCTAATCTAGAGCAACTGTTCTAACATTAGTATGATGAGTAATATGTGAAAGTGATATTAAATACAAAACTTCTATTTCCATACAGTAAACTATTGCCTAGTAAAGGATATAAAGAGCTTACTTCTTGTCATGGTATTTGTCTCCCTCTTGTGGGATGACTGAGAACACGACTACTGCTATGTACAGAGGCAACTAAAAGAATTAACTCTCCTACACCAATGGTGCTTAACCATTTAAGTGTTACATTTATTTTATATATTTGTCTATTCCATGTTTCTAAAAGACTCCATTAAAGTCTGCTTAAATATTTATTCTCAACCACATAGTGTAGTGAAACCACCAGAAACTCTTGTCAGAGTGAATGAGTGCTCCATGAACCTTGAGCTGAACACAGACCGTTTTAGAACTCCACACACACAAACTATGAACTTCTGGAGATGGAGGGTGGGAATATTTGTTTGCAATCGTGAGTGTTTATTCCAAGCTTTAGCACAACAAACACAAGCTGGAGTGGAGTGGTACAGTACAAGAGGACAAGAGAAGCATAATGGGGCAGCCAAAAGATGTTTCGACATGGACCGTTCTCATGAAATCGGTACACAATTAAAACAGTTTTATAGTATCCTACCCGATCCAATTTCCTTGCGAGGTGCTCTGCAGCTTTGTGGCCACTCAACACGTGTCTTTCCTTCATGTCTTGTTTCTTCAGAACCACCTTTTCCAATTCTTGCATCAGCCTAAACTGCTCCTTCTTAGTCAGCCCTGCGTGGTGCGACTGTGTGAGCTGATAACAATCAGGGTTTTGCGCACTGCGTGTCCCATCGCTTCTCATGCCCGGGGGTTTAACCAATAAAAGTTCGGCAGGATCCAAAGAGCCTCTCAGTTTGTCCTTGCTGTCCACTTGCAGATGGCTTGCGCTGGCTGCAGCAGACAGACAAGGTTCTTCAGACCTCGGGGTCTGTGCTCTCCACCGGTCGGCTACTGAAGCAGTTTTTACAGTGAAATCCATCAAAGCATCTTTCATTCTCCTGACAGAAGCTTCTGATGTCTTCAGTCTGCGGGGAGATAGCGTTTTTTTCAGGTCTGGAGTCTTTGAGCTCTCCCAGATAGGTCCATTAGCCTTTTGGACTGGCAGTTTACACAGGTTGTCATGGTTGAGGTGTCCTGAGCTATAAGCCAGGATGTCTGCTTTGTGGGCTTTTTCCAAGCCCTGCAGTAATTCTTTACGGGTCTTGCTGAGAACATTTGAACGTAGTTTTCTTTCTTCCTGGTCAGCCCACATCACTAAAAGCAGAAAATATAATAAATATATTGATTGAGATATATATAATTAAGACTAGGCACCTCCATGTATACTGTACCAAAGCTTTGTTAAATTGAAACAACAATCTTGAAAAACTTCACTACATTATTTTGTAAGAACATTCTGATCATTAAAGACATTGTACTCGTGAACACATGCTGTACCCTCGAGGTACTCCAAAAATTACATTGATGGAAAGCGATTTACAGTAACTGGCTTATAAAGCTTTAATACATTAGTTTGTAAGCTGTTCTAGAACGCCCATCATTTAACTGTAAAGAACAATATACATGTATGTAACATGTAACATTATGTGATCATATGCATTGAGCAATTATGCAAATAGAGAAAAAAAATACTACAAAAATTAAAATGTTATGTAACCTGTAGGCGTCAAGCCAGCATTTCTCTATTTTCAATGTCTTACTTCATATTATATTAACACAGTACATATGCCAAATCATGATTTTATTATTAATTCGCGGAGAAAGCTTATTTAGTTAGTGTACTGCAGACGCTTACCAAGAAGTATTTCCCCGATTGCCCGTGTACAGGAAGTTGATCTCTCACCATGACAACAAAGTGCTCCGCTCTTCCGTCAGGCTCACTTGAACAGCGCTGCTGATGCTGCTTTTCAGTGATTGAAAGCTTGCACTTCTTAAGGTAAGAAGTTTTTTTTTTTATTTGATAGAAATGTTGCGTATTAAGGATGACTTATATTTAACACAAATAAATCGCTGTGCTATAAAACGCAGCTTACTTGCAATACTTCGTGTTAACTTGATAGTAATCCCATAATGAATACCTTAAAATGGTCCGAGTAGATTCAGCACTGATATCACGATGTTAACCCACAGAGCACATTTCAGGGTTATGGTGTTTATTTAAGCGAAAGCAGACTGTATGAGATAAGGGAATGTGAATATTTGTCCTGTCCTTTTCTCCAACTACCCCTCGCTGTGGAAGTCAACATTTTCGCATCTCTTGAAACCTTAGGTTTAGTATCTCGGAGCCCGGTCATTCATGCTCATTGTCATAGCTAATTATCAGAAAGTGATAATTATGGTGGAATCACACCACACAGTCATCCTCTGAAAGAAGGTGCTAGCTGAAGAAGGTGTAGTCCTTTGTGTTTACAATGAATGTGAATTTGTTTCTGTGCTTTCTGCTCATCAGACTATGGAAGAGATCATTATGAATGAATTATGAATTCTAGCTGGGGTTTATGAATAAAATGTGTTTATTTTTCTCTGCTAGCTAAAGTGGCTTTCCCGCAGGACCATACAGTGGAACACAATGTGTAAAAATGGCTGGAAACAGTGAGCTAGCAGATTGCATTGCTGCACTAAGTACAGAACTAAACACCCATTTGTCCGCTATTCAGCAATTGCTCACAAACCTAGTTTCCCTTTATTGTGAAATGCACTGGCTAAAAATCTTCTCTCCTATTTTAGTGATGCCTTTGTGTAGAAATGTGGTTCCTACTCCATTGCATTTTTTTACAGAGGGAGATTTAGTTCAAGTCAGGATCCTTTTTTTAGGAAATAGCTTTATTCACAATGGGCTTGTAAGGTGTTTCATGTATTTATATTTTAAATATATAATTCTGGGCATTCTGTACAGGGTATATATAGAAGGTAAGGCCCCTAAGCTCCCTGAACTGGAAATATCTGCATAAGCATACAGTACCTGAGTAGAGCATGTGTGTGTTTATTTAGTTGTTTATAAATATGTCTTTTTGCCTGATTATTACTCTGTTATTTAGTCTGTTGGAGAATAATGAACACGTGTGTTGTGTAGTGGTCAGTAATCCCTAACTTCATGCAGTGAATTGTTATCTGGGAGAAATTAGTAATCATTATTATTTGCTTGCACTGCAAACTGGAGTCGCAACCTGATGTTAATACTGAATGAGTAACCTCCCAATTTTTTACTTTATTACACCCCTCCCCCTCTCTGTTGTTACATTATTATCAGGATAAGTGCAAAATGTTTATTGCAGCAGGTGCACTGACATTGTATTAGACATGAGAGGGTAAATTCCTGCTGATTTACAATTCTATTCCGCAAGGTTTATCAACAGAGGTTCTATTATGAAAGTTACAGACTAAAAGCATGTGCCACCACCACTGTATAAATGCAGTGCAGGGTTTGCACCATGTTGCAGATGCTGTTTTGTAGTGTTCTGTCCCATTACTCTAATAGTATGTGAATGAGCATGTGCTTCTGAGCCCTGGATGCCACACTTCATCCCATCCCAGCTCATCCCACAAACGTTCAATGGGGATCAAGTTTGAGAAGTTGTCCATCAATGCCGTAGCTATCATAATCCGATCTTGCTGTTGCTCCACGAGCAGCCCAGGGACACGTGCTGCCCTTCTGCAATTCTGTTTCTTCACAGTGAGCCTGCAGCAGAGGCAGCAAGTGAGGACGTGATCGCTGTAGCGCTGTGCAGTCAAACTCCCGTATAAAATCAATTACACATATCTTTTCATTTACATTTGACATAGTTGTATTAAAAGTCATTTTTAAACTGTAAGTGTTTATTATGATGTGGAGGGAAGACTGTTGGCAGGGGAGGGAGGTGAACAGTGTGGAAGTAAGGAGGAATGCGCCTAGAACTGCAGATAAATGGTTATGTAATATTGTGATAGATTGCAATACAGAAGTTCAAACTTGAATAGAAAAGAATAATAAGATTAATACATACGTATTAATTCTGTTGTTTTGCACAAACAATATGCTACGGGGCTAGTTCGGACAAACTTTTTCTTACTTTTTTTTGTTTCACGATCACTGTCTATTTTTTTAATCTTGACATTCTTATATTTTGGGATCCACTTTAAGAAGGTTTGCCTCTCCATGTAGATTTCAAGATTTGATTGATCTCATGCTCTCCTTAGGTTTAGTGCATTGCAAGTGTCCCTACTCCTCATTTTAGACTGTGGTGACGTAGCTTACAGAATGACATCTTAAACTGCTCTGGGAAACCTCATATTTAATACCATTCTTTTAATACCATATTTAAGACAATTCTGTATTTCATACCAGTTTATCACAGACTCCCCGATACCACACTCATCAGTGTGAGCTTTATTCTTTGACTAATTGGGCTTCTGCATCCTTGATAAATCCTTCACTGGTTTAAAGTAATTTACAGAACTTGAATTAGGAGAACAGCTAGGGTTTCACCCTAAGACTGAGTCAGTAATTAGACTTCTTCTCCTGTGTTCTCTATTTGTAGAAATCCTAATGAAAACCAGCTGAGTTTGAGACCTCATACTCCCTTGTGCGAATCTGTGCACTTGTTTTCTTCACTAGAGCAACCCGAAGCCTCCCTCTGGTGGTATAAATCAACATGGACACTCCAAGATTGCACTCTCTGTTACACCACCAAATAATTTCTTGGAGACCTCTGTACTATCCTGCGACCTTAGATGTGGTACTGTTATTAAACTGAACCTACCAGGAGGACCTTCTATCTTTAATCACAAGTCATTTCCATTTGCCCCATTCAGAACCTTCAGAATGAGCTTAATCTACCTTTGCATTTGAGGGCATTTTTAGTCATATGATTAATTCCTCTCTGCTTGACCCTTAAAGTTGTCAACAAACATATCCTGTTATTTTTATATTGGTTATTTATTTCTTTGATTGATCTTCTGTGAAACACAGGTACTGTATAAGCATTTTGTCCAGTTCAACAATTTAAATGAGAAGTTGTTCTCAAGTGACTTTTTCTAATTAAAATATATATTTGTATATGTAGTGCATAAAATATCCAAAATATCCAAATATCATGCATAATCAAAATGTTGCACACAGCATACTCATTATTTACAGTTTAAATTAGTGGTTCAAGTAGTTTCCATCTGATTGTAAGTGCTGGTAAAAGCATTCACATAACACTAGATGGCACTTGCACCTTTAAAATAACATTTTTCCCAAGAATTTCATTATCAGCATCGAACTGTCCTGAAGTCCTTCAACATTACAAATCACTACTTCATTTTGGTCACAAACGAGATTTGCTCAGGACCATATTATACAGAAAGTCAGGGAGATGTCATTAAAACTGACTCTTGTGTTCCCCATAAACAAACTGTGACTGTTTGTGTGGCTTATGTACATTGTTATTATGCATATAATCCATGCTTGATTTCATACATATCCCTGTTGATTTTGCTATCCTGTTGAGTGTTGGACGTTTTAAAATCGTAAGCTGTCTTGCACGAAAAAGGGATGTGCCTTAGATATGGGTGCTTGGTTGCTGTGCTTTTCAACAGTGACACAAGGGCAGTGCAGTTTAAAAAATGACTTACATGTAGGGTCTATCCAACATCACCCCAGTGTTTTTCACAGCACCATATTTTACACCCAGCGTGGGTTTTGCCATTGAAATCATATACCCTTAAATCCTGACTTTCACCAACTGACTTACATTTCCGGCAGCTAAACCCTGCACTGTGTAATACATCCATCCATTTTCTAACTCATTCTTCCAATTCAGGTTCATGGGGAGCCAGAGCTTATCCCAGCCAGCTGCAGGCAGGGTATACCCTGGATGTGATACCAGTCCATCACAGGCTACACACAGACATACTGTACAGACACACCTAGGGCCAATTTTCCTAGAAGCCTAGAAGCATGTTTTCTGGACTGTATGAAACCCACACAAATACAGAAAGAACATACAAACTCCTCTCGGATAACACCTCAGCATGACCAGTGCGCCAACAGTGTAAAGCTTTTGATTATATGTAGTTGGAAGACAAGTTTCAGAAGGAACAGTGAAACATGACTCAGAGGGCACAAGTGGAAAATAAGTGGAAGTGTATTTAAAACAGAGAACAAGAGATACTTATTTTTTACTTCTAAACTTGTGGACGTTTAGAACAAGGTACCCAGCCATGTTGTTGAAACTGTTACCCCGGTTTCATACACTAAATAGCTGTAGGAGATCCTTAAATCCACTGGTTGGATGAGCCAGATGACCTCCTCTTATACGTAATCTTTCTCCCAGTCTGTTCTTTACATTGTATTCCCCCCAATAATAAGTTTTTCAGTTTTTCTTATTGTTGTAAGGTGTGTTTATAAATCAATTACCTATAGTTATAACTATTGAAAAAAAATTGTATTCCCGTATCAGTGAACAGAGTGATGGGGGAGTTAAAAATAAACTGCAAGACAATAACTTTAATTTGGAACAGGCATACTGTACAAAGGTCAAGCAATGGAAACTGTGCCACAAGTAGGAACAAGATGTCATGATAAGCAATGGAAAGTCTAAACTATCTAATGGTCTAAAACAAGAATTCGAGCAACAATGGAAGAGTTTCAGATTAGAATTTCTTCTTGGCAGCAAGGAATACTGGACATTGGATGCAGTAGACAGAGGAGATGAGCTCCCAAAAGCACCTCCATTTTCAGATACTTTAGTTTCTCAGATGAGAGAAGATGCTCTTAGTTGTCAGATGCTGGTCACATGTGGGTGTGGTGATATGCACAACAGTAATTTTCTTTTAAGCAGCTACATGTCATTGTAGCGGCGAGGCTTAATAATAAGGCAGAATTAAGTGTTTCTGAGCTTTCCCAAATTAGGCCTCATTTCTCTGTTCATCTCTGTGGTGCAGCCACAGAGAAACCATTCATGCAAGGTGATTTAAGGTCCAAGGACAGCTCCCAAAGGGGGGTGCACTTAGCTAAGCCTGGCTATCATGATCAATGGTCATCCATTGGTGCCTATCTGTCTAGGGAGTGCGAGTTGGACATCTGGATTGCATTCCTAAGTGTCAGGACTAAGTGACTCATATCTCACCTTGATCAACCAATCAGGGACCGGTAGGGCCGAGTAACCCACGTGGGACTCTGATGCCCATGGAACTTTCAGCCAATAAATGAGCTGAAGTTCCTCCAGGTAAAAACAGGCAACACAGAGAGCCTGAGAGTTTTCAGATTCAGAACGAGATTCAACAAGATTCAGACAAGATTCTAAAGGGAATTCAAAGGAGAATTCCAGGGCAGGACGGCCCAGGAGCAGAAGGCTCCCAAGGGCAGGACATTCTCGCAGCGCGCCTCCTGACCATCCTGAGACTCAGCCCGGACAACCACGGAACGGCCAGTGTGTCCGAGTGCCAGAGAGTCTAGAGTGGAGGTTGCCAGAGAGTAACCAGCAGCAGGCCTCGTGAACAGGTCGGAACTGTGGACAGCTGAATCACTATTCAGAACTAGCTCTTCATCATAACGAACTGGTCCTCTTCCTGACTTGCTGGGACCCACAGTCATCTTTTCTCCTGTGCACAAACTTTGCTAGTTAAAGCCAACAATGAGCATCTGCAGCGCACCGTCGCAAGCCGCACAGCACAGCCTGGCACGGAGCCAGAGAGCGCGGATTGGACAGCAACAGCCTGCAACTGTTTCTTTGAGTCCGCAGGAGATCTGAATCCCCAGAGATTGGATGAGTATTCAGCTTCAATGCATTACAGCTCGAGAATTCAATTGTTATTCAACCAGTTGATATCAATTTAATTCCGAAGAGTTATGTACTTGTTTGAGTATCTAATGTAGAAGTTGTAACCAAGTTCACTTTACGAAACGGTCTTAATGAATGATATACTGAACGTATGTCCTCTTGATGTGTAACTCTTTGTAACTGATTGAATATATATCTTTTGTATTCTGATAACCCTCTCGATAAGATCTGTTAGGTTTATATGCATATTCTATGTATTAATAAATGTATCCTCGTGTATTAGTACCTGTGTGTGCGCGTTGTTTGAGTTATATCGCATGGTTGGATTCTAAAGCCACCAAAAGAATCAACTTTGTGATTTACTGCTACAATTAATAATTGTCTCAGTAAATGCCCAAACCCTACAGAACTGGTGCCTTCAGAGAGCCACTATGATTACATATTTGGCGTCCCTGAACCGGTTTTCTCTACATCATGATATGGTGATATTTCCCTCATCATCCATTCAGGACATTTCCTGGAATAAACACTCAAGCCAACAACTGGGGCTGGCCTAATCTAAATTATGCAAGATGAAGAGATGCAATTCCATAGGATTACACTGGAAAGTTCATAAAAAATGTGCCAACTTTTTTCTGCCTTGCATTAGGTACATGAACATTCTGTTAATATAGTTACGTGCACCACTAACAATAGTATTTTGAATAAATACGTTTTTCAATCACACTTGATTGGTGTCTTAATCTTTTTTGATGAGTCTCCCTGTATTTAAATATAGCAGAAAACATGTTAATAACTGTGCTAGAGAAGATTTTTAGAGATAAAATCATGTAGTTGAGCCTACATTAAAGAGGACACAATTACACAATATTCAGTTTTCTAGGATGCTCAGCAAACATTTGAACTTAACTTCTGTTCTTCCATTAGAAACAAAGTTTGAAATGTTTGAAAAGTCTGATGCTTGTTTTCCTCATTATGGCTGTCTGATGTTGTGAAGAATCTAGGACATCTTAGGATACTTACATATAGGCTCTTTAATTTTACATGTTGCATGACTTTTCAAGCAACTATAACAACTTATGACAGATGAACAAGAGTTACATAACCTGCCCAGACCTGCTTCATCAGAGTGATACATCCTCCTAATCATTGCCAAAGTGTTTATAAGACCACAGAATCACTCCCATCATTGTAACCAGACCTGTTCAGAGGCATCTACACAAACTAGAAATCCATGCTCACCAACCTATACTGAAGTCATGGTCCAAATCCCAGACATATGGTATTAAGATGCAAACTTCAATAGGCTTCCTTATTTTACTCTGTCAAACCAGGATTTTAATTCCATTGAAGATCCCTAGGACAAATTGGTGTCTGATGTGTTTAAAGTGTTCTTTGAAGACAATTCCACACAGAAGCTTGTCAAAGCCAATAAATGACATTTCTTTGCTCTATTTCAACCAGATAAACAATGCTCAAAAAGCAAAGTTTATATCTAATTTGAAATGGAATTGCATGTTAGTGCAGTGATTAGCATTGCTGCCTCTGGGCATTGGGTACTGGGTTCAATTCCCGGGTGCTGTCTGGGTGAAGTTTATCTCTACTTCCCCCGTTTGCACGAGTTTCCTTCAGGTGATACAGTTTCTTCTTACAGTACTCCCAAGACATACGAGTAGGTTAATGGGCTTCTGGGAAAATTGGCCCTGCTGTGTTTGTGTCTGTTTGTGACCTGTGATGGACTGGATTCCATGAAATTGCCTATATTTGAGGAGCAGTAGCATCACAAGAGTATTGGATGGGTTTTGGACAAGAGTTTTTTTTCTAAAGTCATTTATGGTTGGTTTACTTGCACCCATTGTCTATTATATTCAATGTTGATTCATTACTTGAAATAAGACTACAGAAGTAAATGAAAAACAAAATATCTGTTCTGTGCATTTATTTACAATGGTATAATAAATGGTTTTGATGTTCTATAGTACAAACATAAGAGTATTCTTTTAAATACAAAGACTGCAAATGAATACATGGAGAAAAAACAACATATACAATATTTAAATTTATAAATGTGAATTTAAGACATCTCAAAATTATTGCACTTGCATATATATTTTATACAAACCAAAAATAAGAATAAAAAAAATACAGCTTATTTTATTCAATTGGTAACCAAGTACTTGGTATGCTACCCTGAATCAAATTACTTGTGAAAAAAATCCCATCCCAAGCTTTGGTCACAGATTTTATACACATTTGTTCTTTATATGTGTACAAACCTAAGCTAATCATTTGTTCTTACATTGGAGCAAGTCAGATCTCGGATTACTAAGAGTAAGTAAAGGAGTTGTAAATATTATCCATTAACTGTTTTCCACAGCTGAACTGATCAGAAAGACAAGGATCTAAGAAATGGATACCTACAGTAGCAACAATGGAGAGAAAAGTACAATAAGACTCCTTCCTGTTTTGATATTCTTGCACTGCTTTGGAAAAAGCAGCAGCTGCATATTATTACCTTCTGTTTAAGTTCCAGTTAAATTTGACCATACCAGGGTATGTGAATATTCGTTTCACGTATTATAAATAACATCAGTCTTTATTCCCAGAACAACAGAGAATGAGACCTTTTCTTTCTTTCTTTTTTGAAAGGGTGGGAAAATAAATTTTTAAGATCAGCATAATTTGATTCACTTACGTGCTTCAGGAAACTTACTACCTCTTGCCTTCCATAGTTTAATGAAAAAGTTATCATAGAGCACAGTGATTTATAAGAGCAGATTACAGTGGGGTCACAAAGCAGAACCTGAGCTATTTCAGTGAAGTAATGTTTCTGGAACTACACAATTTTCGAGGAGGACTGTGGCCATTTTTAGCACAAGCATAATTTTGTTAGCCACATTTACAAAACAAGGTGTTTCATAAAAGCCATATTAAGGAATAGCTGTACAATAAGTGCTCCTAAACAACATATAATGCATAGCCCCCAAAAGAGATATTTTAGTTTTTAGGTTTGTTTGTGCAAAGTTCTTGCTTTATTTCCCTTCATATTAACTGGCCTGAAAGCTTTTGTTAATGGCAAGACCTTCCCTTGAAAACAACAAAACAAAACATGCATGTTCTCATATCTTTACATGCTATTTAACCTGTGTTGCACACCATGAATGAGGTCAAAAACCTTCCTTTCATAAAATCATCATTAAATGTGCTCATTAAACATATTTCTCCACTTTCAGGTACTTTTATATTTTCCAAGCTCAGGTTTGCAGCAACACCCCAAGTAATATGCACACATTCTCCCCTTCAGCTGGTTATAGATTCCCTTGATTGCAAGCATGCTGTACAAAGCCTCCAGGCTTAATGGATCACATTAAGTTACTCCACAATGCAAATGCCATTGAGTTCCTGAAAAACCCTCTGAAGAGTTACTAAGAACCAAAAATGTCAGAAGCAAAGACACCTGCTATGGCCCTAACATTAGCCACTACTTTCACAAGGTTAATTTTTGGAAACGTACTTACAGTAAATATATGTCAAAGCAAGCTAAAAAGACATATTGGATTGACACTGCAGTCCAAAATGAATCATAAACCACACATGGGATATAGTTCCTTATAAATTAGTTTAAGAACTAACTTCTTGATAAAATATTAAAATGTACCGTTAACATTGATTTCTTTTATCAAGGAAGGTGGGGAAGAGAAAGTTGGTTGATTAATTTCTAGGTCACAGCAACTTAAGTGTTTCTTGGTAATGATCACACAGATTTTTCCATTTATATAGTTCTTGCTTTGTGCAGTAAAGTGTTGATAATTGTTAAATTTATACCTAACATTATTTTTCCTCTAATAGCAACCCGAGTGTGAAGGAGACCTCCTTGGGTCAGGCACCTCACATCAACTATATACAGGTAAAAAAACCTTGCAGTCATCCATCTTGACCAATCGGAATGGAAGACTGTGTAGATCACCATGGTGTTTTATCCTGTGCTGCTGGGCTTTAGCACTCATTATAAGTTTTGGTAACTGACTGCAATCTAATATGCATTTCAGTGTTGGGTGGCAGTTTTTACAACAATTTCATTTTTAAATAAATGTCTTTTATGAAATTTCAATGTCACACTAAAATGGTTATTTATCTTAGCTCGCAGTTATCATTGCTATTTTCTGCCCATTTCCCATTCAATATTCATAACACAAAGTGCTTGTTCAAAATTGTTTGCAGTGGTCTTCCACCAACACAGCACTTTCTGACATCTAAAGAAAAACACTGGGGAACAGCCAAATTACAATGCAGAAAGAAATAAAATTACATCATCTTTTTAATGGCAATGGTGTTTTTTTAATATGGAGAGACACACATTAAGTTTTTTTATGACAAAAAATGCTATGTAATATTTAAATAGTTTTTCTGATTACACAGAAGGTGAATCTTGTTTTCATCAACAAATAGGTTGATAAATCTAAATGCAGTTATGTTCTCCCCACACTGTACTAGTACACAAGTAAAGAGCCAGCTTTTTTGTAGTAATGTTGTTACTGAAAACTAAAGAAACACTAACTAAAGCCATAGTGCAATCAAAGAAACAGAAAGGTGCCAGATAAGGAATCTATACATAGAAACCTTCCTATTACAACCCAGAAGAATTGGTTTTAGAAAAACGGGTTAAAACACTGGAGGCACAAAGATGAACCTCCTGATAGCACCATTGATGATTGCAGCTGCGCTATATTATCCTAGCAGTGAAACAATTGTAGAATATCTTATTCTTTGCAGGGCCATTTGTTTAAAAGTATGGATGACATTCAATACAAACATTATTCTAGAAGTTTCTTCTAAAGTGCACGCTCTAGAAAAGCAATACCGTGTATGAAAGTTAGCAACATTAAAACTCCCCAACTTGTAGATTCATGCTTCTGACATTAACATTTGTAGCAGTTTTGCTCCGTGTGCTTTTTTCATGAGTTTTTTTCTTCCACTTCTGATTTTCTGTCTAAAGATTAATCCTAACAGAGACATTTCAAAGTACTTTCCAGAGTTATGAACCACTTTGTTATTCAGATATAAATAGACTTTTCTTACAAACCACTGTTTTATTATTACTGAATTTCAACATACTCGGTTAAAGAGTGAAAGATTCCCACAGCACCCTTGCTGTTGACCTCTTAGGTTTAGTCTTTTAGAACATCATGCATATTTTGGAACGCTCAAATATAGTATGTATCTCTTTATATATGGAAAATAATTTTTCACAAAATTATCCACAAAGATTTTTCAATTTTCTGAAGTTGTCATCCCTGCCTCCACTCTTCAGGTCCTTGCTCATTAGCAAATGATTGAGGATTTCATAAAACAAGATGGGCAAAACTGCAAGAGAACACCAGCTGTTACACTCCCGTCGGTTACCTCTTCTTACATTCTGTGCATGTTACTTGGTGAAAGAGTATATTATAGATATGAATAATAGAAGTTTGCATTTATCCAACAATCTTCAACAATAAGGCATTTCCATTCATGTATTTTCTCTGTTTACTTTAAAGCTATTCCTCTTAAGGAATGAAGGAGCTTATTATTAGATATTATTTTCAGTTTGATTCTCATTTAGACATTTCTTCAAATATCAAAATTGTTTCAGAGTCTACCCAGACTGTACACAGTGTGCAGAAATCTGTGCATTTTGCTTGGCTGAGACTAATAATAAATGGTACAACATAAGATGGACAACCAAAATAAGTTAGATGTTTCAAATAAAAACACAAAAACAAAGCACATTGCTAAAAAAAGTCTGAATCTGATAATACTACCTTAAGGAGTGCAATTCCAACCTGCAGTGTCAGTCTTCCATCCTCTATTGCTATTTTAAAGGGAATATTTTCACTACTGCAACTAACTCTTCTTCCTTAAAAATTACATTAGCTTAACTTTGTTGAATATCACAAAACCTATACAATAGGACAACGACTTTTTTAAGTCCACCAGTTTAAGTCTGATCATTTCATGCTCTAGAATAATTCAATGGTAACTGATTTCATGCAACTGTTTGCATTTGGGGATCATTTTAAACAGAAGATACATTTCAAATAAATTACATGACTTCAAATATTCTTGATATTATTCAAATTTAAAGTATTGCAGTCAGTTCAGTCGTCCTGACCCCAGTATTAGTCATAACCCTTACTACCATGCCCAAGGCTCACAGCTATTTGTGGGCTCTTATTCCCTGAAGTTCAAGAGCTCACTGCAGCATTTCAGAAGTTCTTTATCTCGTTATATTATTGTGTCTTCCAAAAAGACAGACTGTTCTGTGGTGTTCTGTAAAGCTAATGTACATATAAAGTGGAGGTTCCCAGAATTCACAGTTAAAGAATTTCAGCGAGGAACACTGCCAGTCATTATGACTACAGTGGAAATCATGTTATCTTAGGCCAAAATGCTTTGCCACTCCTTGCACCTGGAAGGTTGAGTTTTTTTTTTGCCATCTGCTGTAAGAATAGGTTGTATTTTATTCAAGTACTGGTACAGAACCTTTTCTCTTGATAACAGACACATTCCTGAGACCGCAATCATTGTTTAGTCTCACAACACGCATCTTCCATAAACATTCCGGCTGATGTATAACTAATCCATTAGCGCTTTGTGGAATTAGCCAACCACAGTTTCAAAAGTACCATTTCTACAGGTTAAACCTCTAGAACACAAAACAGGCAGATTTAAAACCACCTGCCTTAGTTAGGGTTTTGAATTAAGGCCTCAGCAAATATAGACCGCAAAGGAAATCGGTTAAAACAAAATAAAACAAAACGCTAAAAAATAGACGTTCACTCTGCTGAACATATTCCCAAGCGGTATGGTTCAGGTGATCAGATCACAAGCCTCATTCTTCAACTGAAGTCCCTAAAGTCACCATTCCAGGTGACACCTTCAGTCTATGGACCTCCATCACCCAATGAGGTAACTGTATGTTTTTAGTGTTCTTCAACGAAATCACTCCTCCACCTAGTGCTCCGCTTCCTGGCCTCACAGGAAGGTGGTCGTGCGCACAGGAGTCTTTCGCAAGATTTGTTTCCCTCTCTGTCTCTGTAGCTCCCTGTCCATATCAATTGTCTATTTTCACAGGAACGGTCTCCGCAGACTCAGAGGTAACAGACTGGGAGGGAACCCACATGGAACTGTCCTCTCCTTCAGCCAGTTTTTCCCACTGGGCGAGGTTTTCCCTAAAAATAGAAGCACACAGTTCAGGCAATGAATGGAAAACACTCTAAGATGTAAAGGCCTTATAAGTACCAGAAAATGTGCAATTGTGAAATTGTTAAATGAAAAATACCAAACATTTCTTATCTGGAAAATATGAAAATACTGGAGGGAATGTGCAACTTGAGGTTTACCATAACGAGAGTTATCGTAAAAGAACGAGCTATTTTAACCTATCATCATAAAAAGCATCCACTCTCAATAGTGTAGGAACTTTCAGTGGTGTTGGCTATGGTTGTGTCTGAGTGCAAACTGTCAAAAAAAAAAGGAGGAATACGTCTGATTAACATACTAAACAGACGCTGTTGGCAGACACTGATAACAAACAATTTCAATAGACTGCTTCCAAAAGAAATGGACATAGGCTTGCCTACAGGCTTATGCAGAGAAAAAAAAATGAATATCTTAAACTAGGTCAGCTAGTTTAATTGTAGCATTTTTTCCTTAGGTTTTAACACGGCTAAACAATTGTATGAGAAAGTAGTGTTTTTTTTTTTAGACCATTCCTTCCAATTAGAAGTTGATGTAGTTTATACGTCTGCCTGATCCCACAACTAGCAGGGGCTCCAATGTGTCTGGGATGAGTGCCCATGAATTCCATCACAGAACCTTGGTGCTGACGCAGTGTTGAGCTTTTCATATCACTAAACAGAATTTGTTTGCATTCCCAGTAGTTCAAGGACACAGTGGCTTAAAACTGCACTATCCAGACTCCTAAAATAAAGATCTATAGGATAATTAATACAATGATATAAAAAGGGAATCCTATTTTTTTTTTTCAAAAAGGCAATCATATACACTTACTGCCCAAAACAGTAGGAATACTCCCACCACCCTCCGCCAAATAACATGCTGGGGCTCTGTGAGCAGCAAGAACAGCTTGAACAAAATGAAACATTCTACAAGATTTTGAAATATTGGAAGCACATCCTCGATTTCGCTAACAAAACTGTTTCTACTTAGGGCTGTTACGAGGGTTGTTTTGTGTTTGTAGATTCCTTATGTTTTCAGGATTTGGGATTGTTCTGGTCAGGAAAATGTGTTGGAAGCCTGTGTCTGGATCCTCAACCCAACCAATGCCTGACACTGAGAGAATCCATTGTTCTGGCTGGTACTCCTAAAGATGTGGCCAGTAAGCACAGAATTTTGCCCAATGTAGGCATCAGTATTAAAATGCATTTGTACCTGCATGCTCTCAGAAGTGGGGTGGATGGAGGAAATAACTCAGACAAAGTTGTATAACAGGGGATTGCTACCGCATTGTAGAAACCCACCTATCAAAAAAGAAAGTAAAAGGTTAAAAAGTACATAAACTCGCCTTTGAGTAAACAGGAAAAAAAGTATTCTAAGGAACTGGAACAAAAGAATCAAATGGTAGTAGTGTGCAATTTCAGGGGATAAATCCAGGGGCATAGTTTGAATAGTTCCTTAATCCGACTGCTTTACATGTCAAGAGATGGAAGAATTTCAGTTTTGTGGAAAGAACACTTTTTAAAAACAAGAAGAGACATCTTAAATAAGAAGTACTAAAACTGAAATGTATTTCAGTGCTGTGTTGATTTGATGCTTATTAAACCTTTTTTTTTTCTCCATAAAAACCTGGCTTATTAAGCTTGGCTGGCAATACCAGGTGGGATTTAGTAACACACCCATCAAACAGAAAACATGAGGGTTATAAAAATTGAGAGATTCTCACTTGACCCTGGGGAACTTCATCTTTTTTATCTCTATCCATCATAGGGATTGGCTGCATACCGATCTTTTTCATTTCATCTCCCTATGCAGAGAAAGCAAGAATAGATTAGAACTATTTTGTTAACCTTAGACAGCAGCAGCCTTTTTAATAGAACATGGAAAAACAAAAAACAACACAAGTTAAGAAACAAAAAATATGAATTAGAGAAATTCTCATACCTCAGCCCAAAATTCTGCATATATGTCATTAGCGGTCAACCTTGTCACAGGCCACAACTTTGTGACCGAGCACAGGTCACATGCTGTCATCATCAAACCTATGACGCGATCCCTTTAAACAAAAAGGAAAACAAGTTCTTGTTAAGATGACCACAAGTAGGATTCTGTCCTCTTCTCATTATGAAATAGCCTCCCCTCTGTGTTTTACTCAAGGGCTGTGTCTGAGTACATTTCATTTTTTTTCTCCCTAGCTATTGGGTCAAACATCTCTTTACTGTAATATTTTAAAACAAATAGAGTGTCATTTGTATTTTTTATTACATACCCACCCAATCTGGAATAAACAGTCATTTACAACCTGGCTTTCCAGCAGTGATTCTTGTACCCACAAATAAAGAATGAGGATCCATAAACACACCCCTCCAACATGTCGTCCTGTCAGATTTGTTTTTTTTTTATTTACAGGAGATTGGAGTAACAGATTTTCACACATCACATCACCAAGACTTCAGGGTCATTTCTGGAGTCACTGTTGTACCCATCCCTATCGCCAATTGCATACTGCCATTTGGGGAGCCCCAGTCACATTCAGCTAGCCATATGACTCGGGCTCAAACTCATGACTGCTGGGCTGCAGAGGACTCCAAGCAAGTGCCTTGGTGGAGGTTTTCTTGAAACACCTTCCTTCAGATGAGAAATGACAAAGTGGAGTGACAAATGCTGACCTGAAGAATGGGCATCAGGTAAGCGGATATCTCAGGACAATGTCAAGAGTGTGGCCAGAGGATGTCTTGGGCTACCTGTGTGCGTGATTGTTGAGGTCCAGAGCTCCTGTCGTTAGTAACTCCACCAGCTGCTTCCTGTTGCCAAAGTACAATGCTAGGTCTGTGGCAATGATGGCTTTCCGGATGATCTCCAGGACTTGCTCATACTCACTGGAAGTCAGGTTGGAGAAAATATTGTGCCCTTCCAGCTATGAGAAAAATAGAGATCAATAAAAAAGCAAAAGCTCTACTTATGAGGCGTTCGTCTGATCTTTATTTGGGATAAAAGTCTTCGGTAAATATTATTAATTGTCTTAGCTCTTTACTGAGGAGGAATCGTATTACACAACCATTCTGGAAACGTTTTGTGGAGTGGGTTTCTTAACCACGCTGTATTCATCTCAACATTTGTTCCTCCGTGCCCCACGTCACTGCACTTGGAACATGCATCTGTCCAGGAAGTAGAATGTTACAGGAAACCAGCTGGACTCGGCTGAGGTCCTGTATGTTAGCGTTACCTGCAGGATGGAGACAGTTTGAGAGAAGTGATGCTGCTCCATGGTGGATGTGGAGTACAGAGCAGCCAGGGGGTGGTCAAACTTCTGCAAGTAGCTGTTGCTGTAGCCTCTGTGATCCAGGTCATGACAAAGGCAGGCTACCAGGAGTCCTTTCCGCTGCAGAAAGAAGTCAGAAGAACACAAAGACGTACACCAATACACGTGAAATGAAGTCCCACAAATTCCAAAATGTCCGGTGACATCATGCTTCACAGGTACCCTTTGGCCAGAGAGAAAGCAGGGAGGAAGTGCAGATCCATCAGATCACAACAATGCTCATGAAACACGATCAGGCTCTCATCAGTTGGGTCCCAGCCCTTTCAGCTTGAACCACCCTTTTTCATGCACTTCCTCCCCATAGGTACCCTCGATTTAAATGAAAAGAATGTCAAGATACAGAATTACCATTACAAAACCTTGAAAAAAAATGATAAAATATGAATATGAACTAATTATTCTAAAGAGTTACCACTTATTTTAACCGGAGCAGCTCCATTAATGAAACAAACCTAGATGCTGTGTGAAAGGGATGATTTTACGCATTACTACTATAAGGTTGAATTTTCTCTTCGCTTGTCTCTGATGACCCCCCTGCATAATCTACCAATCTACTCCCTTACTACTGCTCTTAAGGAGAAATTCTATAGACGGGAGCAACTACAATATCCCCTACTGGTTCTTGCCATTAATCTTACCCATTGGTTCTCTAACTAGTAGACGAGGTCCCCTGAGGGATAATCCAGGGAAACTGGAATTGGATTCAATAAAGTGAAATATTTTCAATTTGTTTAATTTGTCAGAAGAATGACACTAAATGACAATGCGCTGAAAATCCGGTTGTCATTTTTAAATACAACATGCAATCCCTCATTTTCTTTGTATATAAAAATTAAAATTTAGTATAGATATGCTGTATTATTTTAAAGTAAAGATTTACCCTGGCATCTTTAGCAAGCAGTCTGGTAATAATAACTCAAATGTACGTAAATTTGTCCGTTATCAGAAAGCAATTTATTCCTGGTGGTTTCTAATTACACATCCTATGAGTAGTGATATAATGAGAAATGTCTACATTCTAACTATCCCCAACCACCACTTACTTCTAGTTCAGTAAAAATGTCTTGGTTTTTCTGCAGAATGGCATACATGCAGTGAGCCACCGTTAAAGCATGTTTCCAGTTGTGGTAAGGGACACGCCGATAGTTTTTCCTCACTGACATGGTGAATCGGCACAGCTTCTCGAGTTCAAAGCTAGGCATGGAGACGGATAGAGACAGGAAAAAAAAAAAGACAGCTAATCAATCAACCACACCACCACTGACTCAGATCATTAAGAGTATAGTGCTGTCCCACAGTGTTGTCAAAATTCGATGAGCATTTGGCTTTTAATCCAGGGGGAAATAAATTCATCAAGGTGTTCGTATTCTCTGCATGTGGCCTTGGCACCTGGGACATCCTGGGCACTGCCTCAGGGCTAAGGCCAAGCTAGCAAATCTGTGATGTTCTTGGATGGCAGCCAGCTCAATCGGTATGATGCTGTTTCTTGTCATAATATTTTTTATTTATTAATTGGTGGCATCTGATCCTCAGAAAGGCTTACAATCTTACTAAAATGTTGCAGTATTTTCATATATATTATTTTTTTAAAAGATGTCCCTTTTGAATTGTTTGGACTATGTAAGAAATAGCATTCAATGCTGAATATCCATTAGTGTATGCAAAGAAGACAATGTAAAAATGAATTAATCTGTATTTAGCTGAAGAGGAAAATCAAAATTTAACGTTTGAAAAGAGCTGCATGTTGTTTTGCGTTTACGTTTAAGCATTGCATAATTACAGTGTAAGTCTCCAACTAACTAAGGTATTTAGTTACCTGTTTTTTCCACATGAATTGTGGACCATGTATACAAAGACTGCCGGCCATAGTTCTTCATAAGGATTGATATCAAAGTGAAACCTATGACCAAAGAGTAAAACAATCCATTAAACCATGTATATCAGCACAAAAGTAGCGATCAGAAACAAAGTGTTGACCTATGATCCTAAAGAATAGGGTACAAACTTCAACTGCAACTTCAGTATAAAGTATAAAATGAACAACAAATAGAAACTTGTTTTAAATTCTGTCAAACAATGACAAAGAACCTTATTGTTGGGGGAAAGGGGGTGAGTAATGGATGGTCTAGTATGTAATTTCTTTAAAACTTTCTGAAAAACGTATGTGGTACAAGATCTGCACATTTTTGACTGTGACCTGTCAGTTTATCAAAATTGTTTATCAATAATACATGTGTTTTAAAACCACATGGCACCAGGAAATAAAAGCACTGGAATTGCCCTCAAGAGAAACTAAAAGGAATGACAGTACTTTGCTTTTACTAAGTGTGGTCACTGTTTGGTGACAAGGTTTTCCAAGGTTTGGAAAATAATTATTATGGTTCAGTCTCCGTGAACAACAATCCCAGCTAGCACAGGGATACAATAAGTTGTCATATCCTTTGTAGGACCAGATAGTATATACAGTACATACATAGTTTCACTTTTAAAACATTGAACAAGTAAAGATTTTTAAATGAGTGATGGAGACATAAATACCACCAATGTGAACGTTTAATTATAAACCTTTCCTACCCCATAATACTATGAGCCATCAGTTAGGTAAAAGGCCTTACAGCTCTATTTCTTTGTACATGGGTGCTGGAAGTGTCAGCTGTGTGAGATTCTTCCACTCCTCTGATGTGCAGATGCTGTGGTAGGAGAGCTTCTCCATGGTCACTCTGTAAATACACTCTGAATGTCGTATCCTGTGGTACATCTAAAAACACAAACACATTGCAATAATTTTTCTGCAATGCACTTAATGTCAAAATATTTTGTTCCCTTGTAGTACTGTGAATGTTGACCAGCATGTTGCAATATACTGTATAAAATGTTTTCAGTGTTTAAGGCAAAACGTATTCTTTTACGTTGATACTTCTTATACTATAGATTAGCTTATATTATTATTATTATTATTATTATTATTATTATTATTATTATTATTATTATAAATGCTTTAATGTGGGCCACTATCTGGTTTCCAGTCTCTATTAAGCATATAGCATATCTAAAAGCATAAGAAGATCAAGTAACATCCTGAAAGCCACAGTGTAAAAAACAAATCAAATGTATCTCTCTCAATGGTTGACTCAAATTTGCAAATCATTAACAGATACAAATATCAGGTTTATTTTATTCCTCTTTAAAACATATTTTTGAATGCTTCTGTGATGTTTGTTGTTTATTTAACAAAAATATTGTGTGCAATGTTTAAGGCGTTACTTTAAATGTCTTTAATATCCATCCATGAATCCATCATGCTATACATTCCATATATTCATTCATCTTCACAGCCACTACTGTCTTGCATTCCTGCATAAAAAACTGTTATAATAAATTACAGACATTAATGAGTGAGCTGTCACTGTGATTGCCGCCAGTGTATCCTGCTTTTACTAGAAAGGTATGGGTTACCTGAAATCAAGGGCACTTGTGTATTAAATGTTAGGTTAGTTCCTTTCAACACTGTCTTGTTATAATTATTAGGAGGGATTGGTTACAATCTGTACTAAGACTAGGGAAATTATTGACTGTTCTTCACTTATATCCCTGTATTACAAATATAGGACAAATTATGTTAGGGTGCTTATTTATTATTTGAACCACTAATTTTGCTGGTGAAAACTGTGCTTTAAGATCCTTGGAATAATTAGACATCTCTGTGTGTTCAGAGAAACATTTTTTTTTCTTTAGCCACTCAGTTTCAAGGATGATCTCAATGGGTCCTGAGATTGCTAAAAAGTCCAACCCAGAGCCATAAACTTGTTAATGTTGAAAATACAGTAAAGACAGAGGTACTCCAATCTGAATTGATGGTAAACGTTCACCCTCTTTCCACCATTTATACTGCTTTCCTACTAAAAGAACTACCGTTCTACCATTATAATCTGACATCAATGTCTGTAGTATAATTTTAAAGACCAATATCTGTTCAGAAATGCAAATATATTAGAGACTATGAGAATTACAGTGAAGACAAATTAATAGCATTCCCTCTTTCTATCTCTGTACATGGTGTTTACTAACAGTTTGGGTGTTTTCATTCATACACGTAACTGGAATTGCAATAGGCTGTGTCAGGCTTATTTCAGAAGCAGTCCTTTGAGAGCAATATGACTTTCACTACTTTGTAAGGGGTCATGACCTTGAGCAATCAAGTCTGAGATTAGTCACCTGCTTCAGTCTATTTAAGGTCATGGCTAATTTTATTCTCAGTGTCGACTATACCTCAGCTGAAGTGAATAAATAAAAAAGTTGACGATTGAATATTTAATGCTGATATATAGCAAATTGTGAACACCGTATTCACAAATACACTGAATCAATAAATCATGAATGAAAAATGGCTTAACTTATTGTGTGACTGATGTCTAAATATAAATCACAGTGGTTGGTTGCAGTTCTTCTGTCTTAAAATATTCATTGACGTAATTAATACAAAAAGCTATAACATAACATGATAATTTGCTGCACTAAAATGAGTCAGAGCTTACAAATAGGGAACAGGGCATGAAAGGCTTTTGGAAGAGATGTAAAACCTGCAACCCTGTTTTATCTTTCAATAAATTGCACCTACTTCCTGAATCTACAGGTGGCAGTGTTTTAATAAATGTATAAACACTTTTCTTTTTTCAGCAACTTTAAAAAGAAAAGAAAATACCTACTCCAGTTCTCACACTAGCAAAAGGTAGGGTAGTATTTTAAAGTTAAAATACTAAGTACATACACAATACATAAAGGTGGAGGAAGAGGCAAAGAACTCCACTTACATTAGCACAGTGTAAGGCCAAAGCACAAAAGACTGCAAACATTTTAAAGTTGTTCTCATCGGTTTTAGTGAAGGCACTTCCATTTAATTTGTTCACCATTTGTACGACCCCTATAACTGTCCCCCGGCTGACAATAGGCATGCATAGGATGTTCCGGGTAGTGTAGCCCGTGTAGAGGTCCACCTCTCTGCAAAAAGACAGAAAGACGGAAAAATCTCAGGTCTCCAGCAAGAGTTTTGATATCAGTTCATTCAATTTCCTGAAGCATTTACATTCTTAACTTAACGTCTTAGAACCAGACTTCATTCTCTGCTTTTCATACGTTATTGTAATACTTCAACAAGGCCGTTCAGTTATGGCCTTGCTAAGAATCTAAATCGTTTACATTGCTGCTCCCAAACATGCAACAGAAATAATGACTGATGAATTACAAAACCATACATTTTCACTTAAGGACAGTTTGGAATTTTCCCATTAAAACACCTACCATATATCTAGAAACAAAACTGTCAAAAACCGTACTTGTGTGTTCAGGACATCTTACCTGTTAAAGCGTGGGTCTGCATAGGCATCAGGAATATTGAGGACCTCTCCTGTTCGTGCCACTTGTCCTGCTATTCCTTTTTCTATAGAAAACCTAAACAAAAAGAATATTGAACCTTTTCATTCTCTTTTGGCAACAACTAATCTGTGCATTCCTGTACAGCAGCTGGCCCAGCCTTCAGGCATTACATACTGTATATTCTAAATAGGAATTCATATTGGTTACGTCAAATCAAGAATAATGTTTTTCTTTTTTTCTATTGTAACTTCAAATATCCAGTAAATAAATCGGATAAACAATCTGACTCCGCATGCACAATGCTGTTAATACACCTCAGACTGTATTCTCATTGTCTCAGTGTCTTGTCTTTTAGCATTCTTGAGTTAAGAAAGCAGCTACACCTGTCTGATTTGGCAATGCCAAGGTTTGATTTAGCTGACTGAAAAAGGAACATTCTGAAGGAGCTGAGTTTTAGAATTTACACTGTTGCTGCTGTGTAAAATATTTGTAAACCAGGTATGCCCTATAACATGTCATGTTTCAATATCCTTGCCCTAAACATGACATTTGTGCTTGCATAAGAGGCTGATTGGGGTTGCAGCTGATCTATAAAGTGCACTCAGATGTACTTGTTTTAGAGCTCATCACTGACATAAAAAACAAACTTATTTCATAACTAGAGAGAATTGCGCTGTGACTTCTTGCATCTTTACATAATCTTATTAACAAGACATACATTTTCTGGTAAGAGCATTTCTCTCTGGCCTCCACAGATGTGCTCTTGTACTGGGGAACAGATCCACAGTGAGGCAGCACTCACCTAATTTCTTTGGTTTTCCTAAAGACTGGTTTCCCTTCATTTTCTTCCCCGATGTCAAACAGGTCTGAGTACAGTTCCTTGTTGTTGTGGTCAACCTGAAAGAGCGCACAGCGGTCTGCATTCACCAGGTTTTTTGCATATATCTGAAAGACAGGGGAATGAAAAAAAAACAGATCTAACAGAGCATATATTATATACACACACAAATAAATAGAAATATCATTATGTAGTTCATGTAGGTAGCTGTGTCAGCATGCGTAGGCTGCAAAGGAACAAGTTAAAGGTTTATTCCATGCTGAAAAGAGAAGAAAGGAAACACAATGTTTTAGCTGTGGAGCCTTCTTCGGGTGTCACTTGAACTACTTTAGCCTATTTCTGCTACGACCCACTATGCCTTCCTCTAAATCTTTTTCTAGATCTCTTCTTCGCTCCTCCTCCTCCTCCCTGGTCCACTCCCCCCCCCCTCTAACTAAACCAGCATTCCGTCTCTTCACAGCCGTCTGTTCCCAGACCAGGCTTTCTCACCACCTCCTATTCCTCTACGGATGTCGCCGATACAATATCATCCCGAAAGGATTTACCCAAAGAAGGCTCCACAGCCGAAACATTGTGTTTCCTTTCTTCTCTTTTCAGCATGGGATAAGCCTTTAACTTGTCTCTAAATATCATTATGCAAAGCAGGCTAAAATCAATATCTAAGAAAAATGACAAAAATTAAGCCATTTAACACCCACATTACTAGTGCAGCTACAACTAAAATTATAACAGTGGTGTTACTACAGTACAATTACTTAGAATATTAATTTTATCTTCACAATGTTAATGAATTGCACTTTAAAATGATTTAATTACAAAAACACTGCTGTTACTGGCATATTCCTGGTTTAAAAGAGGCAACTCAACTACTTTAAGTTATAAGACAATCATTCTCATAGCCATTGTTAACTGCTTAATTAATACATTGTAATATACGCCTTGAAGTATTGGTAATTGGACTAAAGTACATGTATTTTAATAGAATTCTGTGGAACTAACACAAAGTTGTTTTTTTAATTTAAAAAAATCACTTGTGTTGTGTACAAGTCCTTCAACGCACTGGTTGTTCAAAACCCCACAAGCAAATAGGTATGTGACATGCTCATTCTGCATCTATGTCATCACACAGCTATTCAAACTGCGTCTGTCTATTCTCTGGATGCCTAATTATTGTACTTTACATGGCTCCATTATCAAACCAAGCATCTACAGTTTATCTGGGCAGAGACAGGGACTGAAGCAATGAACTCAGAAGCATTTACGTAAGAAACAAAGCAACTGCTTGATTAATAGTCAGACTGCAACAATGCTAGCGTGCTTATCTGCCCCTTGGGACAAACCAATGCTGTTCACTTAAAGACTAAATAGGTTCATATCTGACTTCAATGTTTGTTTTTTTCCATAATCTTTCATGTTGCCTTCAGAGGGTGTTCTAATTGTTATTGACAGCGTCAGTGACCTGGCTTTCAGTAATTACGATTGACAGATCTCACCTTTAACCTGTTCCTTCATTTAAGAAGGAAATGTCCCATTATAGCTGAAGACACAAATAAGATGGAAAGACTTACACAGAGGTAAAAAAAGTGGGCCTGGGTATGTGTGAGGCCACGGAAAATCTACAATCTGGTCTAAAACCACACCTGAAATGAGGCTGAAATAAGGTTTCTGATCGATAAATGATGCAATGCCACAGATCACATCAAATGAACCAGGGCCACTTTGTGAGGCCTGCTTAAAAGACACATAAAACTGCTAGGTATCCCCCCCTGTCTCTGACAGTTACACTGGAATAGAGCTCAGTATACATAAATTAGTATGGATTTTATTCTATTCCAGTCTGTTTAAAGGCACAAGTAATGATACTGGAGATGTGATACTGACTTCCTCGGTCATTAAGACTGGGATAGCACTTTGCACTGTACAAATTAATGACCATCTAAATGGCAGTGGCGCAACAAAATATTTAGCATATAATACACTTAGGACAAATGCCTTGTCTTTAGCGGTCAATGAATTATGTTAGTGTGCAGAGTTCCAAAATCTAATAGTGGTGCAGTTTCAGTGTATGTGCTGCACTTGCTCATTGCATACTGTAACATCACATAGGCTGACATGGGACTGGAAAGAATCTCAGGGCAAAAAGCCTGAAGGGCAAAATAATTCTAAAAAAATCTGTGATGATTTATAAGGTGCTGAGCACACGGTTTTAAGAGGATTTTTGTTTCTTCTTAGTTTCAAAATGAGTTCTCCACATCTGATATCAAAACAATGAGTAATATAGTGCCCTTAAAAAGTACGGGAAGAGCAAAATAAAATATTTTCTTTTGCTTTACAGTAAAGCCATTTTGCACTTTTTTGTATTTGTGATTAATATAAATGATAAGGAAAATAGGATTTATTTTTCTTTAATGCTTTTGACTGTAGTAGAACAAAATAGTTTGTGTTCTACCCATGATTTCTATTTCATTTAATTTCAGTGTGTCAGTAAAATGCATTCTTAGTTGGATTTGGATCTGGAGACTGATTGGACAGCCTAAGATTTTCCACTTTTTACTGCTGATGAGCTATTCTGGGTCATTGTTATGCCACCTGGTGAAGTGCTGCCCAACAAATATGGAGGCATTTTCTTCTACGTAAGCAGACAGTGTTTCTGTTTTCTTCAGAATTAATTCTCCTGCTGCCATCATTAGTTACATCATCAATAAAGAGGAGCAAGCCAAAAAGACACTTTAAGAATTTTAAGAAAGATTAAAGCTCAATATCTTAACGTCAGAATGTTTAAATGGTTGCACCCGGGCTTTCTCCATCTCAATGTTTATATTTCTGTTGCACACACAATGCCCTACAGTTTTCCAATATGCAGAGTTTATTTACACTATGTTAAAAAGCTTATTTAAACCTGCCCACAGCTCTGCACATCTCAGCACTTAACAGTTTACAATAATCTTTTCAGCTGCTGAATAGGCCTTGCATATAGCACTCTCATTATACTTAAGATAGGCAAAGTAAATACATTCAACTGCAACTTGTCACCTTCATAATTTCATAATTTCAGGTGCTCAAGGCTATATTATAATCTATTCTAGGAATACCATTTTTAACATGAAAGAATGTGTTAGGTTAAAATAGGTTATTAAAGAAATGTTTCAGAATAGAGATTTGAAGGTCTCGAAGTTGGCTTAAAAACATTCTAAAGGTAATTTATGCTTATTTAATAAAGAGCCAATTGGAGCAGAGTCCCATTCAGTATATACAGTGCAATGTCACAGCTATAAATAATGCCAGGACATCACAATCAATATTCCAATACTGAATAGGAATGATTTAGAATTACTGGAATGTGATATATTCACAAAAATGCTATCATTTTTGGTTTGTGAAAATTGCAATTGTAAAAGGCTTGGGAAATTTTTGATGGGTCTAAACCAGCACATCAGAAAGAAAGCACTTTACTACAATTTTTATACTGTTTATTACAATTTATGACAAACCAGAGTTTTTACATGACCCCTAAATGTATGATGCTACCACTATAAAAATGTGGATTTAACAGTTTTATGGGATACCAGTTGCAATCAAGAAATAAGGTGGATAGTCTGTAAAATATAAATGACTAATGATGTCTAGGAATATGCAAAATTTGAGTGTCAAATGTATGGAAATAAACAAAGCCATTACCAAAATTAATTACATTTTCACCCAGCTGCGCAATTCAAGGTATTTTGATTTCCTTTAATATTTTTAGACTACCTCAATTCCTTCAGAGGACTAAAACCGAACAGCTCTGTTGAAATACTCAGATTGCTGCGAGCACTGTCAGTAAAGGTAACGCATCTCACTGCTCAACAAAACCAAATCCTGCACTATCACTGGAAAGGAGTTTCCTTTGCCTGATACATTCAACTATCTTCCCCAATCTTCCAGTTGTTAAGCCTTTTCTTGGGTGTTAAAATGAAGTTAAAGTGGGACATCTGACACCTGATGTCCCACTTTAACAGCCAATTTTTTTTTCTACCTGTCAACATGAAATTAACCTTTGCATCCAAACGCAGCTATAACAAACATAAAAAAGTGGGTAAAACTATACATCAATAACTGATGATTCTGGGACCACCTTCCATAATATGAGTGATGTCCAGGCTCCACAGGCCACAGAATCCATGTACAGTACATGTACAGAATCCATTCACAGTATCCATTAATCCAGGAGAATTGTGAGAGATTCACCAGGATCTTTAAGGCGTCATATGAAACTAAAAAAAAGAGGTGGGGTCCTCCGGTCTTAAATGTCTTGTTGCAGCATAATTAAACATGTCCTCCCTGTTACCTAGGCTGCTTCCTGTGGCCTGTGTTTCTTCTGTTCAGCAGTCTGACAGTGGTCTGACAGTAATTCAATACTGGCCTTTAATGGCTGCCCTCTGTCAACTGCCTGCAGCCATACCGTCCCAATCCCTGCCGGTGATACAGCACAATTTCCATAGCATCACCTCGCTCAGTGCCAGTGCTCGTAAATCAGCCCGCGGACATGTCAGGGCTCACACTACAAAGCGCCTCACAGATAAACAACACGGTACAATTAATCAGGGCACAAGAGGGAGCCTCAAAATCCTCTGTACTGATATGGATTGATATGCGTTAAGAAATGTCAGGGCATGCCAACCAACTCACAACTGTGCTGATGGGCAAATCTTGGTGTGCAGTTCAGGAGAACCCCAGAGAACCTAATTGCAACATGTGATGTTTTACATCAGACTTACCATTATATGTTCAAGTAGAGAATCTATTGCCACAATGTTATCAAAGTATGTTCTACAAAAGAAAAACAGAAAGTGCGATTAAGTCAGACAAGTATCAGACTGCAGGTGTACCAAGAAAAATATGCTTACGGTGAATACTTAGCTGTAGGTTTAAATAATGCTGTACGTGTGTCTTTGGGTGGTTTTGTATGTAAATTTCTTCTGTCTTTTGAGTATAGGTTAAAAGTGTGAATTCAAACACAAATGAGAGCTTTTATGACTCTCCAGCAAGAAGCTGAACAGGCCCTTACTTTGAGACATCAAGTAGAAAGTCATTCAACTCCGTCTGTTTGGCAAGACCTCTGCACACCTACAGGATGGGAGGAAATCAAGAGAAGAGTGAAACAGAAGGCAGAACTGGGTACATGCTGTACACTTACACAGATCGCCATCTTCCCTGAGTTTTAACCACACTCTAACTCCAGATACTGTCAAGATACTACCAACTTTTATTTTTAACACTCACAGAGAAGGAGGAGAAAAAGAAATAAAAGTAACTTCTGGCAAAGCTTTCTATGTGTAGGAGATTCTTCCTCTTACAAACTACCTGCAGCTAACAGTTCAGTTTGAATGCATTTAGCCTTTCAATGGAGATCCATTATAAACACATGGTTATTACACAGGATTTCCCTGAAGAGGGGAAACTTTTTCTTGATCTCAAGAGCCACATCATCCCCTTGTTTATCACAAGGAACCCTTTGCATTGTTGTGAGCCAGATATGGGTAACGTTCCACTCAGGCATTAAACAGCTGTTCTTAAATAAAAGCACCAAACGTAACTTCATTCACAAACTTGGCATTCTTCTGCGGATTTTCTCTCTGAACCTCAGATAAGAAAGATGTGACAGTGTGTGTGTGAGCTGAACTGTTATGTAATTCTGTCTGTAGCAACTGCCCCCCCCCAAACAATTCTGTAGTAATTATGCCTCAAGGGACAGTAGTGTTTTATGTAATTGCTCATGAACAGAGTACACCATGTTTCACAAAAGCTGCAGGTACACTATGGATTTCACCTCAATGAGCAGCACAAAAACAAGTGAAGTTGTGAGATACCCAGATTTCTCTTATGGACTCCTTTTCAGGCTAGCCATAACTGGCCTTTTGTGCAACACATTCAGTCCAATGAGTACAAATTCTTCTGTAATTGAAAACAGCTTTAAGTTGCAGTTTAACCACTACTTGAACCATTGAGTCATACAACCGGGATTAACATTTTTTACCAGTAATAAATCAATAACATTTCAACAAATATATGAAGAAACCACTTTCAATTATTTTAAAACAGTTACCTGGACCTGGTGAATTGCCACTGAAGCCCAAGCTAAATTTGCTGTTGCAACCTGAAAGGGCAAAAAATATTTTTCTATTATAATATTTTATTACAAATTTACATTTATACATTTTTCACTGCACTATATTACAAGATTGTATATATGCATCTTCAAACTGAATAGACTAGTATCAAATGACAACAAAAGTCTTGAAATTGCTTTAGTTCAATAACTGGCCTAATTAAAACTTCATTTTAATAGATAAGCTAACCACCATTTTATTTTAGTATAGATGTTGTCAATCTTTTCTCATATGAGACACATTTACAGTATATTTTCCACATTTTTATTAATCAATTAAAAGAGTAATTTTAAAGTAGTAGGATATAATTTTGAATGTTCTTTCTTCACAATTTTGCTACATACAGTACCACCTTATTAAGGGTAGCAAAAACATGAAGGAAACAATAGCACATACAAGTCAATTATCTTAATGGGGAGAAAGGGATAGAAATAGGATATAAAAAGAAAACGAAGAGATCTGTTAAGCCTGATACTAAGGAAACCATGCACAATGTCTGTGCTAGCTGCTTTGAAAAAAGTCACTGTGACAAGGGTCAAATTGAAGTCTATTGACAGCCAGGGAGCTGTCCTGGCAATACGTGCATCATGAGATGCACACAGAACAGCTTACAAGCCAATAGTCCTCTCTCGGACTCCCAGAAAAAAACAAAACAGCCTCATGCTGGGATTTCCATCTCTACTCCTCTGCTGTTACATAACAATGGTGTGTTTTGGTGTGAAGTCTCCCCCTCCCTGTCAGCTCCAATTCGATAAATAATAATTCAGTCAAAAAAGCCACCACCCATACATAGTGGGCGTGATGGGAAAATATTTAATGCCAGAGGATAATCTGAGATGTTTTAAAACGTGGGCCAGAAAAATGCAGCACGAAACCACTAATGTGAACTGCAAACCCTTCAAGCTTTTTTTTTGGCTTTTGCAGAATGGATAATCCACATATTACAGCATACTTAAAAACCAAGCGCCAGTTTCAGATCCATTCAGGTGAGGTTGTTACTTTCCTGAAACAATTATACTTCCAAATCGATGGCTTTTTTTCTAGGTTTTTAGTCCCCTACACACTGTCCTTGAAAGTCAGAGGTTCCTCAAACATTCTGAGTTCCAAGTGGTCAAAAAGTACACCACTTCAAAAGAGAAGCGAGTGGACAACAATTCTTGTATTTCCTAGAATCTAAGTCTCAGAGAGTTTGAAGGAGCCCTGAACTGCTTGTGCACCTGGGCCTTTATTCACAATGCACCTCACCTCCTGGTGACTAAGGTTGAACGGTTCCTTTCCCCAGTTGCGATGCAGCTCCAGGATGCCGATAAGATCACCGATGGCAGTGAGGATTGGCAAACACAGGACGGAGTGAATGTGAGTCCCTGAGTCCAGTCCTGTGCCTTTGGGAAACCGCTCGTCCTGCGGAGACATGTCCCAGCTTTCTTCAGAGAGCGTGCTTAGGAAGAATAGCTATGGAAGACGGGTCTTCCCTAGAGGTCTCTGAATTTAGTGCTGTGAAGAGTCCGTTTAAGAACACTGATAACCAGGAAATCATCATCATCTAATGACGTATTGCGATTTTTGTAATACCTGCTAGTGCTATGCATTAACATTCATGAAGTTCTGTTCCGCAGCATATCTGTAACTACTGTATGTCATTATTATTATTAGAGAATTTATCTAAAACCTTCCAGATACACTTTTAATATATTATCAGCAAAAATGTCAGACTTAGAATTCCCCCCCCCATTTCTAAACTAAGTACCCAAGACTGGAGAGAAGAAATAAACGTGCCTAGCAGTGATTAACCCACTTGATTAAACAATAGTATCAAAGGCAACTAAAATGCATTTGGTTTTCAGTGCAAAAAACCAAAACAAATCTTGAATAAAATCTTTCAAGGAAGTCATGCTGACCTTCTGACTGATGATTAACATTTTGGACCCGTTAATCATTGCATGACCTTAACAGCTCAAAGGAAGTCAAGTAGGTTGTTAGGATCTGAGGCAGAATGGGCCAGCAAAGTTCTCACCCCGAGGATGTCTTCCACCAACAGTGTTTTCCTGGTCTTGGCTACATATGCTGCGATTGTGGTGCCGTAAGCAATAGGTCCAGAGGGTATCAGCTGAGGCAGCCCTTCCCTTGCACCCGTAGGGGTGAACAAGCACAGACTCTGATGGAAAAGAAGACAAACAGCTTTTCAAGCCCAGTAGTGAGCATCTTTAAGCCCCACAAGCTATCCTGCGTTTCTTTTTATCTTTCCTCGTTGGCTGTATTGAGCAGACGGTGCTTAAGACCACTTTTTTATTTTTTCTGGTGAAAGGAATTTAATAGGTACTGCAATTTGACCTGTTCCTAATATAATCTGTTTTGGACGCACAGTGGTAAAGGTATCTACAGGTATTTACAAACTCATTATCCTCAGCATTCCTATACTGTATGTTCCTTAGTATGACTGGTACCATCTCCAGAGTAAATAGTACATTTAATATGAAATGGATATCAATTTGTTTCAGTATTTTTTTAATGTAACAGTTCTTCATGGGGTATTTAAAATTACCAATGAGCACTCTTTAACAAACGCTAACAAAATGGGCGATTTGATTTAGCCTGTTGAAAATGAAGAATAACCAAATAATAATAAATTACATAGAAACTTTGGGTACATTTTAAGTATCCTACAAACTACCACTAAAGGACCGAAACAAGACAACTAAAAAAAGACAGCATAACTCTCAATACTTACATTGTTACATTCTCCCAGAAAGTAAAGTGCAAATCCATCAGCTTTAGTAGCTGTAAAGATACCATACAATTATCAAAACAAATGTCACAACGGGAAAGTCTTTAATCAGATGTTAGCTATTCAAACCATTCCGAGAAATAAACCGTATGTCTTGCTTCTAAATAATTAAATGATGTTTTGGGAATTTTTGTCCTCTAAGCCCCTGAAACCGCCAAAGCCAAGAATTAGTCTGAGGAGAGAGGCTGAGGGGGAAATTACCAAATACACGACACCAGTTTCCAGAGCCTGCAAGGTTTTCTTCTTCACCACTGTTCTCCAGCACAGTACAGTAGCTGACTCTGAGTGGTACTCTGCCCCTAGAGCAGCAAAGATGAAGTGCAAAGGAGCAAGATGCCTGGATACTGTATATAAAAAGAGATCCTCAGCCATCAAGCAACCCCTACTTTTAAAATTCCTGGACAGCACCAATGAACAAGCACAATCTACAGAGTGGCAGATTAGGCGATATGCAACAAACAACCTAAGAAAAGTCCTGTCGATTTTTTTTAATCACCTTTTTTCTTTATAGTTATTTCAGTTGCTTATGAACTATGCATATTATAATCTGTTTTTTCCTTCAGAAAAAAAAAACAGTTTTCAGATCATTCAAAACAGAAGAGTCATGATATATTCTGTTGCAGTTGCAGAAGGTTTAATTATTTATTTTTTCTGTGTAATGTGATTTCTGGAAAGAACAGCAAGACAATAACTACCTGCTGGGTGAATGTGAGCTATATACATGTAAACTATATGCATTTCATAAAATAATTCAGTGATATGGCCCCATAACCTTATCTATGAAGATATGCATTTGAAAGGTGTATCCCAAAATTGAAGGACAATCAGCACAACTGCAGTATAAGCTCCACTGTGCTTAAACTATTAAAAATGATTAAGCTTCAGAAAAGAACCAAAGCACACCATGGTTCAAAAACCTGACAATAATTTGAATATAGAGTAGTCATCTGTGACCAATAAAGAATGAGTCTGTTTCTCAGAGGAATTCAGTCTGCTTATCCAGAGAAATAACAAAAGACTGAAATGAGTAATCAGGAAACAATGTTTGATTATTCTTTACTGGATATTTATAGTTCAAAACTAAAAATACAGGGATTTTCAAAGGTTTTGCTATTTTATAAAATTTGCTTAACCTAACTCTAAAAACATTGAAAGTTCAAGCTAGATGTGACGGGGGTATGAAAAACACAAAAGGACACTGGCTTACAATTAAAACTTTGTTTAAAACCCTACTGCTTGCTATGATGTTGTATAGGACCCAGAAAACGAACTCTGCGATGGCTTTATCTAGAAAGAGGAAAGACGGGGCCAATTTTGCGGTGAAGCACAAAGGTATTCTGTGGCCTCAACCCAAACTTTTACATCACTTATCCAGCCTCCGGCCTCCAGTCTTAACAAACACTAATATTTTAGTATCTTTTTTATGTGTTTATGTTTTTCTGTGATACATGTTTTAATATCACAATGGACTGTATATACAGGATGATACCACATAGAATAGCCAAATATTACTTTACTTCACTGTAAACACCATGACAACAGAGTCAGATATTATAAGCAAACATTTACAGTAATATTTTTAACACACTTTTAAAGACTCACTTTTCAGTCACTTTCACACATAAGAATAATAGTCACACAAGAATAATAAAGGCTTTATGTCTTACTTTTTATATAAATAAATATCTATTTAACTTTACATATTTCTGCAATTAACATAATGTCTAGTATAAATACACAGCAAGACCTTTAAGGACTCAGATTTGCTAAGCTGGTACCTGACCTCACTGATGTCACTGTGCAAAAAACAAATATTGATGTTTCTCTGAATTTCAGTTGGTGGCACCTACTGTATCCTGATTTCACAGCTACAGCTGTCACATTGACGAGCAAATATATTGAATGCAACCTTCACTTAGCCAAAAAAGGTCAATGGAGAACAAATTATTTATAATTATTTAGTGGTTGCATATACCAGAATTAAACATGAATTATTTATGCAATATTTTATATAATGTTCACAAATTTCCTTAATAAAAGCTTTATTATTGCTAAAGTCTGGTGTTAAGATGAGATCCTCTGCTGCCCACCTGTTTTAATGATGTTACACAACTCGTAGAGCAGTAGTTTGTTATCTCCCCCCGTGTCCAGTCGCTGCTCCATGTAGCTGTTCAGTTCGTACACAACGCCTTGCATATTTGTGTCCTGGTACTGCTAAGCATAAAAAGAATACACCATTGCAGCCCTGTTCATAACTCACTTTCAGGTGATTTTTGATTAAAAACAGCTGTACAGTTACTGTATAAAAATAAATACAAAAAAGAACAATCTTTAAGTAGGAAACAAGAATAAAAATCAACAGCAGCAAAAACTTCACTTACACAAAATCCTGAAGGGAATGCTCTTGCCATTACTTGTGCATGTCAGTGTTTTTTTAAATAATTGATTTCCCTAGTCAATCACGCCTGTGCCCTACTGAATATTTCATCATGTTAAATTAGAAAAAATGTTACCCAGTTCACATCCTGATTTGCCTCTGTTTGGACACCCTCCCAAAAACACGTCAAGCCCCATTTCTGGCATTTTGACCATTTGTTCATCATTCAATATATCTATTCAATATTATAACCTTCCCTCTCATCTGTTAGACAAGACTGAAAAATTAAAACACCCTCCCAAAAGTCCTCTATAGTGAAGAATTACTACTCCATTATTTCCTCATTAAACTGTCACATAATCTGGTTTACATACTATTGTTTTATAGACGGTCACTTCTATCAGACCAACTACAATTATTATTTATATGCTTTTGCTCTTAGGTGCAGGGTCTTAATGAGAAGGAAGGTAACTGAGAATTCCATTCGGAACTACCCAGGGATACTTCTGTCCACATCCTGTTTTTTGTGGTCCTGGCTCAGATGACTGCAGTATGACGCACTGAAGAAACCTTGTTATTCCCCTGTGACAGCCACACAGCAAGGGTGACCAAGCTGTCACCCTCAGGTTCAAGCCTCTTGGATGACAGATCAAAATGAGTACAGTTTACTTCTTTTTCAGGATATGTCATGACTTACAGTTTGGATGACTTTGTATTTATTTCAGGGGGAAAAAAAAGAGAGACTGTTCATTGAGCTATATTGTGATTAATGAAGCTCCTCTTTAAAGATCAAGGGGTTAAACGAAAAACATCACAGGTGCCAATCACGAGAAAAAGAAAGATCTACAGTTAATTTGTAAAGACAATTCATCTTTAAGCAAGAAGCTTTTTATAAGTTATCCAGTTTTAAACCACTCATAGGACCACAACCCATATCTTGAGGGTGTTCCCAGCTTGTTCACATTGATTTCGATCATGTTTGCACCAACCAGGAAGCTGCTCATCTTCATGGGGGTTGTTAACAATATTGCTCTCTCAACCTTAGCAGGATGCAAGTCCATCTCTGAGCCATGGAAAAAGGGACATTTTAGAACCACCAGACAAGCTTAGCCAACAACCCACATGAAAAGAAAAGCTAAGAGCATGCAGAGTCCATTCAAACAGACACCCAGAGCAAGAACTGCAACCATGAATGCTGAAGTTGCGAGGGTGTTAACGCTAAGCGTATTGCCACCATTGAACTCCAAGGTGGAATCGAGATGAAAAATATTAACAAGCTTTTTAAAGTTCTGAATGAGAGTGAGAGGGGGGCTTTGATTCCTCATGTCCCCTGTATTTACAGTTTGTGGAAGAGCTTCAGGCTCAAAAACCCACAACACCTAGATCAGAGATCACAATCTGCAATCAGACAAAACACCTGTACAGGTTGAGTCACTCTGGAAACCCGGACATAGGAAGACGGATTCTGAAAGGTCAAAGGTAACTACCACTAGATATAATCCTCTGTGTGCCAGGGGACTTCTCTCACAGATAAGGGCTCACAGCTACCAAATCTGGGGAAGAGACATATGTATCTATTTCCACTGAGCCTCAGCCCCTCTGCTTCATGAGGCCAGAAAGGATGTCACACTTACCCTGCTGACTTCCTTAACTGTGGAGTCATCTGTGAGGAAACAAAGCAAACAATTACACACTCAGGGACAGTTCGCCCAACGGCGGGAATAAGGGGCTTTCCTGAGGGACTTAGGCAGGGCCTTCTGAGTAGCTCTTGATCACTCTAGGACGTAAATGCGATAACAGTAAAGTAAAATGAGTGTAAATTGTCACAAGAACACTGTGGCTGCACAGATGACATCTTTGAAAGAAAAAAAATAACACTAATGAAAAGAATAAAAGTCTGTGGGAGTCAGACCTGCCTTGATTGTGACCTGCTGGATTGTTGCAGCTAATGACCGTTGTGCATGTGTCTCCAGTTTAAAAGCAATACTTTGTTCCAAATGATCCTTGTAAAAATCCCCTAAATATGAGCCACATAAAACCGCTGAATTGTTAAAACATTATGTAAATGATCATGTATGTGTACAATATTACAATAATAATAATAATAATAATAATTGCTTACACTTATATAGCGCTTTTCTGGACACTCCACTCAAAGCGCTTTACAGGTAAGATACATGTGTACAAATAAGTGAATAATAAGGTATCATATCAGTATTTTAGTTATGTGAGGTTATCAAAACTTTTTTAACAGTTTCTCATACCACAGATGTCATGTGTCATGAAACATAGATTTCTTATCGGTAACAGAAGCTAGACAGCACTTTCATTTTTAGACACCTCAACTTTGTTTACAACACGCAAGTTAATGGGCATAAATTCTGAACTACAGTAACGCAGGATAAAACGGGCTTAATTTTTTATACAGTTATTAGTTTATACAGGGGTCCAACAGTAGAACCCCACCCGGAATTCGAACCCATAACCCTCCAGTGCTAGAGCCCTAACCACTCCACACTGTTGAAACACGATGTGACTGACATATACAAAGGTGCACTGCATCTCCAAAATAGTATTTCGAAGACTATTACAGTAACCTGAATGAATAGTATTTTGTAAACATGTGATTACGTCTCTTACAGGAACTGCAGTTACTGTGAAATGCACATTACATAACTAGTACATTTTGTGTTCTTATGCAAAAGAAAATCCTTCCATACTTATTTGGACAGCATTTCACCATGTGGCCAATGCATCAGGAGAATAAATGGGAAAATATGACAGTGTCCATGTCAGTCTCCATGGATTTAAATCCAAATAAGCACACATTTTGCATACAGAATAAATGATCCAACAATTTTTTAATGATGTCAATAGGTTGCAGTCTTCATGCTGACACTGCTTCAAAGGGACATGCAAACAAATGACAGGTTTTACATACTTAAAGTGAATGTCTCCCATTCCTTATTCTTGTTCACATATGTCCAAATGTATATTATTTCTGTGTCATTTCTGTGTAATTCCATGTGTATTATATTGTATTTATCATTAATTAATTACTTATCACTAACCACATGATCACAAATACAAATTGCTTGACTGTAAAGCAAAAATAGCCTTTAAACAACTTATTACTGATTAGAAAACAGGTTTTGCAATCATTAAATATATGTATAAATGAAAAACATACAAATTTATGTTTTACTCCTCCCATCTAGAACTGACAACTCGGCACCCCACTACCACACTCATATGCTCAACAGGATAAAAGACAGCCCATCAATAACCTTAACCTAGCACAACCATTCACGGCTTTCTCCCTGGGAATCTTGCAGGACAGTGGCATTAATCCCGGACCTTTCTGGATCTTAGAGTACACAGAAAGCTCCTGGGATCCAGGCAGTTCACAGGGTGCTCACTCCAACCTGTCTAATGTAAACCACTACTAGGCCTGAACTAGTGGCATCTGGGCTATAGGGTTCAGCCTCTGAATGACTGGGTAGCCCCCACATTACACCTTCTGAAAAATACCTTTTGAGAAATATTAATACCCTCATCGTTTCCTTTTTTAAATTGTATAATGTTAGCATGCCCAAAGGGGTTGGGAAGCCAGTTGACCTTGGACCCCTAGAGGTGTTTTTCTTCCTTACTAAGGAGTTTTTGGTTCCTCTCCTCTGTTGTCTTCTGGTCTTCTGTTCTGTATTGACAAAATGTATCATCAATTGCATTGTTAAGCGCCTTGGGGCAACCTTGTTGTGAAGGGCGCTATATACAAATAAATTGAATTTAATTGAAATACAATGTGGTAGAAAAGCGTATTTACTGTCCTAATTTTGTGAGAGCAGCAGTTACAATATGCATTGAATGAAAACCCAGTAAAAAAAAATAACTCAAGCAAAAAAATAAAAATGCAAGGCTTCTCCCGAAATATAAATATACAATATGTACTAGACCATGTGAAATGAAAGTAGTATTCCAGCATTTGTTTATTTTACACATTCTTTCGGGGTGCATGGTGAATTTCCAAACTTAGCCGAAGGAGCTATTTTGAAGCAGACCCTCACTGCCAAGTTAACACAATGACGTCAGCAGAAGTCAAAGATAGGAATGTCTATGATCCACAGAGGTATTACAGCATGCTAAAAACATTAGCACAGAAAAAGAAAAAAAGAGGAAGCTGCAATTACCCTTACAAATAAACAACTGAAAGCACTTGTCTTCAGGGGCAATTGATCACAACCGGTCACTCGGACATGCTTTAGTAATGTTTTCTGTTGCACATCTTAAGAGCCTTGTGGTTCAAAAGGTCCCTGCTCAAGATCATAATTGGAAAAGCATCTCATAAGTCATCTGAAATACTGGTCTTAGAACATGTCTAACAATATCAAGCTGTCCCATCCTTTTTCTAACCTCTTATCCAGTAATGGGCCGCGGGGGAGCTGGAGCCTATCACAGCATGCCATGGGCACGAAGCAGGATACACCCTGGATGGGACGCCAGTCTACTGTGGGGCAGACAGATACAAACACAGACGCACACACTCACTCCAGGGCCATTTGTTTCCAGAATCCAATTATGCCTACCAGTACGTCTTTGGACCGTGGGAGGAAAACCGAGAACCTGAAGAAAACCCAGACAAACTCCAAGCAGACAGCACTCCAGAAATTGGACCCAGGGCCCCAGCGTGGCAAGAGAGCAATGCTAACTAACCACTGCACCACCATGGGGCTTGTTCTCCATGCTTGTTAAAGCAAAATGACAAACTTATCATAAAGAATGGAAAACCAGATAACATGTTCCTAGAATACATACTGCCAACTGATGAAAACAAACAAGACTTCTTTATGGTATAATATAATATACCTCTTAGCCATTAACCTGAAAGTCACCTGTGTCACATATATGGCAAGGATACAGTATATTCACAACCCACAAGACAGGAATGGAATCCAAACACTAGGATTACAGTTAGTATTGTTACAATTAATAAAGTGGAGTAACAAAAAGGTATTTAGGTCGTGCATATACAGTAAATACAAAGGGATAATAAACATTGAACAGCCTAGAAAGACAAAATCAATGGATCATCTAAGACTATTTCCAGACCGAACCCAGTACTGTATCTGTATCATTAATTATTTCAGGGTTTCTCATTCCTTTTGCTCAGTATTACCATCACTAAGTTTAATTTACCATTCCCATTCCATTAGGGGGTTCAACAGATAAACATTTTTACCACTGTGGTTGCACTTCCAATATTAACCCATAACTGTTACAGTAAATGGCTTATGCATGAATACATCACAAACAATGCATCGCCCCCTAAAAAGACATTAAATATATCCCAAATGGAAATGAATAATAGGGTGATAAAACAAAGTATTAATAAACTTTTATACCACTCATAATATGCAACATCATGCTTTAGAATATTGAAGTATGTCAACAACTGTAGTAAAAGATGAGATACAGAAACTTTACTTGCATCACTATAAAGATCAAAAAGGGCTTCTGGCAGCACATTCAATCAATTGAGTCCAAGGCACATCACATTAAAAATACATGATGCTGAATCAATATCGCCTGAACATGAGTGACTCAGCAATATGAGTGAGGATTCTTGTGCTCAAGGGTCCTTCAGCCACTGATACTACTAATGACTAAAGAATTCTCCACCCCTGGCCACGTGACCCTCAAGGTGGAACAAGAAGTATCACAGCCTCTGATCATGTGATGTAACAGCTTTCTGCCGCAGCCTGCAGGTAAGAAGTTGTCTTTTATCACTGAAGTATATGTGATCACTTACACAACAACATCTTTGTGTAGCCATGGCCAACTTCCAAATTCACTGATAAACAGCATCAGCTGCTTTATAGCAAACCAAGATCAGAGCTGCTTTTACACAAAGGGGTTTAAAAAAGAAGAAAGCAAGCACTCAGCCCCCCTTTCTCAGGAAATATGGTAAAAGAAGCTGCAGGCCACCATTTTAGAGAACATTTTAAATAATGACAAGATTAGTCACAGGAAGAGAAAAACTTACATTGTAGGAACACTGTGTGGAAACCAGAATTTAATTACATTAAATAAGTCCACTTCTGCATAAAATATGGAGAAATATTGTTCCATTATTCTTTACAACTTGGAAATTAAAACAAGGTTTTACAACAGTAAAAAGTAATACAGTAAAAAGCAAGATATACTGATGCACTAAGAGAGCACTGGGTACCTACAGTACATAATTTCACTTGTAATTTAAATAGCAAAGTAATGTCTTGACTTTTTGTGTAGCACTGGTCTTTAAAATACTAGAATACTGAGTTCAAGTTATATGATTTAACAAAAAATCTAATTGTACAATGTTCACCATTTCATTTGAGTTCAAATTAACAATAGTTGATCAAGAATATGTATAAAGAGCCACTTAAGACTGTGTGATTTTAATTAAGTCAAGAACAGCAGCATAACTTGAGTAATGAAGATCACCTGTTGCTATAGGTTCAATTAAAAGCACAGTCTACAAGAGAAGTTGCTCATAGAATGAGATGTTATTCTACAATTAGCAGAGCACAGTGGCTACGGTAAGTAATGTCAGGAAGAAATAATATGTGCATCAGGAGAATGACTATGGCTCTACATGAGTAGGACAATTACCTGAATACTCAATGACCATTGAAGGGTAATATATTGAATAATAAGAAGTATACGTATATACTTCTCAATAATGATATCATCTTCTGTAAATCAGAGGGTAGCAGACATGGTGGCAGAGAGAATGGTGGAGCTTTTTATTCGCTAGTAAAAATAAATGTTGTCCTTGTCAGAAAACAACACACAGTACATGAAGATGTGATGGTGATCATTATCTTAGGTCTCCCAACCTGACCAAGCAGAGTTCTAATCCAGTTTGTCTTATAGGGCACCCTGAGACACAATTTTTAAAAGATTAGCATTTCTCCATTTTCTGTGAAAAAATTACATTATGAGAAAAATATGCTTTGCATTGCTTCTATAAAGCAACAGAATTGATGGATTGTTTTAATTAAATTTCACAGTCTCCACAACTTTCATTGAATATATCAAATCATAGTTCCATCTTTCTTGGAGACATCTGTATTTGTGTCTCCCTAATCAACATTTCCTGAGACATGTACAGTATGCCAAAAAACCTAAATGTCCTCTATTTATATAAGCAGCAATATAAATACTTCAGATATCTGCAAAAACCTAAAGAACTCTGTGAATTCTTTAGCTTTATTCTTAATGAAGGTCCAAAGTCACTGCCATGAATTAATGAATCAATGACACACCTTTCTTGAAAATAATGAACGAACAGCAGTAGTTGCTCATTCAAGACACATGTGGTCAATAAAGAACTTACGTACTCAAAGTAAACCTCCAATCATTTTTTATTTCAGCTCAGCCCAGGTGCGTTCATTAGAAGGTAGGTTATTATGAGCAAACATAATTATTGTATTATTCATTCCTTGGCTTCTAGTGTGAAGCGGGCCAATGGCTTTACTTTTGGGCATTAAAAGTGGTGGGTCTGGGACATGAGTTAACTCCTAATCATTTCTCACGTGGCGTAAACAGAATTGATAACCCAAGAGAGTAACCCACTCACGTCAGCAGAGCTGATACCATTAATTAGCCATTCCTCTGAGCGAGAGTCTCACAGGACCTCCACCTCTCACAGCTAGGAATACACCTCCTGAAAGAGGACCCAG